>NC_079518.1:1486417-1764946 GCF_000801105.2 Raphanus sativus | reverse complement strand
GAAGCCTACTAGTATGCTTCATACAAATCATAAAGATAATAATACTTAAAAACATTTGATAATTCATAATAATCCCAAAAGATGAAACTAATCATCAACATTGTGATAAAAGTATTTAAAAACACATTAAACATTAGGTAGAGAGAAACAGTCACAAACACCTAAAGTGATCAAAAACTTGTCTTTATGGATAAGAAGAATAAGAAAGCAACAAAGACAGTTAACATCAGTCAGTCATGATCTCCTCAACGACCTTTCCAGTGACAAGAAGTTGAAACTCGGTTGGTTTGATGAGCTTGAAGGCGCAAATGTCGCCAACTGATAAAGGGTACTCTCTTGCCAATGTCGCCCATCCACTTGAGAAGGTTGCCTTTCTCTTCCTCACCAAGCAAAGCACCTCCCATGAACAGTTCCCGTCCGAGTGATGAATGGTGACCCTCTTAGACTGATTCGAGATATGTTCCTCAGCAAAATATCTTGGGATTGGCTGAAAAAAAACAAAAAATCAATCAACATCACAGAGACTGTGTGGATAATATATATATATATATATTTGGTTTTAGATCTTACCAGGAGGAACTTGAGGTATGATGCCGTTAAGGTGACGCTGAATACTGGAACAGTGTGCTCAACGTTATTGCTCTTCATCTTCTTCTTCTTCTTCTTGGATGTTTCGCCTCCCTCACATCTCTTGCTTTTGAGCTTATCTCCTCGCGTAGATTCAGCTATCTCCTCAGCCTTCTTAACATCTCTCTTGCTGCTCTCTCCTACTTCTTTCTTGACCCCACCTGTCTTCTCAGCCTTCTTAACATCTTTGTTGCTGCTCTTCCCTGCTTCCTTCTTGATCCCACCTGTTTTTTTTTTCATCATCATCAAAGTAAAAGTATTTGTATTCTTCTCAGTTTCCTTAAAAAGGATCAAAAAGCTAAAAACTTACTTAAAGAAGCCATCGTCCGGGGCCTCCTCCTAGGTGTGACAACCTCCTTGCCATTCTCCTCGTAGATGTTGACATTGAAGCACATGAGTCCAGTGTGGGTGAAGGTAACAAGCTCTTTGTCTCCCAAGGCATTGTCGTTCACGAACTGGTTCCACCCACGCTTCTCCATGTAGTAGAAACATGGGTTCATGGAGACTTTTACTTCCCATGAGAGTCCACATTGCGTCCTTATCACCATGTTACTGGAGAAATCGTCTTGAGGGACGTTTCTTATGAAGTCGTACGGAAACGCTCTCTGAACACACATACAAAGAAGAATGTAAAAGACTTTTTAGTCAAACTATAAGGACAAAGTTTCAATCTTCACCACTAATCATCAAGTGGGGGTCTATCGCAAACAAATATAAAGACTCAACCTTTATGTTTGTTTCTGAGAGCAGAAGAAGACAAAGACTCAACCTTTAAGTGAAGTCAGTCTACCTTTCACACAAAGCTAACAAAGATTTCAACTTTTCAAACAGAGAAACCCTCTACCACGTCAGAAACAGAGTTAACGTTTCATACACAGAGAACGCAAAGATTTAACCTTTTCAAAGACCACCGAAAGATTGGAACCCTTTTCAAAATGAAGGTATCAAGAGAAGTACAAATTTTAAAGAGATGAAAGAGAGTTTTTAAGTAAAGAAAAGTACCATGCTTTCAGCGGATAAGTCTTCACCCTGAAAGATCTTGAAGAAGCTCAAGTTCTCAACATCTACTTCACCACCTTGACCCAAACCACTGCTGCTACCTCTCTCTCTCTCCTTAGGAAACATCATCTTCAAGCGTCGTTACCTCCTTCACTGTCTACTTCCTTTTGTCTCTCTCTCACTCTCTATGGTTATTGTAAATGAGCAAAGTGTGACTCTTACTTTCTTTTCAAAGCATTTATGATATTACAATGTATATTTATTTTATGATTATACAGAAAACATATTATATATATATATATAAATTACAGAAGCACATTCATGAAACTCCACATTCATTATATCGGTGTGATCCACAAGGTGGGTGACCTCATCTTTGTACCCTCAGTTTATTACTTTTCAGATTTCAGAGCAAAAAAAAGCTCTCAACTTTGACCTTTGACTGCCAAATCAGATTTCAACTTTGTCTAGTAAGTAAGTAAGAAAGCTTCTTTTGGTTTTGTTGGATCTCCTTTTGACTTCTCTAGCTTAGCAATTTTTGGATGCTTACTCTCCTTTAGATGCCTCTTTCAATCTGTCACTTTTTACAGAAGATGTTGTTCTCATTTAACTAGGGTCAAACGGGCTGCATTGCATTGCTAACATTACTTTGAGATGTCTTTAGAGAGTAGTATTCAAATATTACTAGTATGAATTTTAAACGCATGGAAGTTTTACTATCCCATGTTTATTCGACCATTGTCTGATCAATTACCTTGATTATAAAGACAAATATTTCACGGAAAGAGCTTAAAATTAAATGCTGGCTCAAATTTTCTAATTTTTCATTTTAAAGAAATTTAACGGAAATGGCTTAGAATAATATTTTAGAGAGAACAATTTACTCGGCATTCCGACAATGAAGCTGAATGGTGAATGTTCCAGATATTGCAATTTACAAAACAATCATGTGAATTTTTAGCCTATTTTCTCAGTAGTTTTTAGAATTCAATTGTTGAGATTTGGGAGATTTTCTATTTTTACACACGGAAAAACACATGAGAAAAAAATCATCAACTAACAAAAATCTGAATCGACTTGATAAAAAAACTCTCTTACCCTCCTTGGGTCACAAGAAACCCTATAGGCCTGGATTTTGTTTTTCTTCTTCATACCTCTTGCGTTAATTTCCACAATATTGATGATCACATAAGAACAGTACCTCTAGAAGCCGCTATAATTGATTTTAGTTTTGAGGAATTTTGTAGAAGAAGAACCTTTCTTGTTTCCCAAGGAACGCCTTTTAGGGCAAATTCAAATATGTAAAAGAAGGAAAGCGACAGAAGCAAAGGTGAATTACAAATGGACAAAGTCCAGGAACAAGCAGAGTTAATCGAAAAGAAGCTAACTCCGTTTGTAGCTTCACAGCCGAAAACCGTCGTCATCGGAGGAGGATCAACTGATCAGAAAACCACCCCTGGAGGATCAACTGATCAGAATACCACCGGTGGAGAATCAACTGATCAGAATACCACCGGTGGAGAATCAACGGATCAGAAAACCACCGGTGGAGGAGTAAATGATCAGAAAACCACCGATGGTTCTCAGACGACACAACCTCCAACTACCTCACCTCCATCTCCTCCATCACCGCCAGACGGTGGCGGTGGTTCACAATCATCTCCTCCTCCCATGGTAACCGTTTCTCCACCACCGTCTAATCAATCTACTAATGCAACTTCACCTCCAACGCCTCCTTCCTCGCCTCCACCTTCTACAACTCCACCTCCGTCACCTCCTCAGCCTCAACCTCCGCCTCAATCCACCCCAGCCGGAAACTCTCCCGTGGTGATTCCTCCTCCAACGCCCCAAATTCAATTTCCTCTTACTCCTCCGACATTAGTTACTCAGCAACCTACTGTAAATGGCTTAGAACTACCCAACAACCCTATTTTTAATCCCTCTCCGCCTTCTACTCCTTTTTCGCCGCCGTCCCCCGAAACTCCCGGCAGCCAAGGATCTCCTCCATCATCTCCATCGCCTCCGGTTGTCCCTCTAACCCCTCATGCCCCAAGAAACCCTAATTCGTTGGATTCACCTCATGCAGCAGGAGGATCAAATCGTGTGCCCTCGTCGTCTAATTCTCCCCCGTCTCATCCTTCCCTCTCCGGCTCGGAAAACAACTCCGGAGGTTCTAATAGACATCATGCTAATAGTAATAACGGAAATGGTGGTAGTGGACAACAAAGCAATGATTCTAACTACACGCAGAAGACAATGATAGGCATTGGGCTCGCAAGTGTCTTGGTCTTTGTATTCGTTGCTGCCGTTTTCTTCATTCGGAGGAAACAAAAGAAATCTTCTTCGCCACGTTCTAACCAGAACTATTTGCCACCAGCTAATGTCTCTGTTAATACAGGTAGAAAAGAAACTTTCTGTGTGGTCTTAAATTGGTTCTTGAAATCATGTCTTGTTCTTGATTTTTATTCTTCTTTTATGTTTTAGATTCTTGATTTTTTCCTTTTGATCGTCCGCTTGTTCTTAATCCTTAATTCCATGTTACTGATTATTGATTTCTTTTTCTTGTTTTTATTTGATTTATGAGTGTTGATTCTTGGGTCACAAGAAACCCTATAGGCCTTGATTTTGTGTTTTAGTCTTGTTCTAATCTTGTCCTTGATTCCTGATTCTGTGTTCTTTTTTACCTGATTCTTAATTCAAGTTCTTGTTAATCTTTGGTTCTTGGTTCTTTATTTTTTCTTTCTAAACCTTGCTTTTGGCCCAGATGGATTTGTTAACTACAGGCAAAAACCTGGAAACGGCAACATCTCGGCGCAAAACTATTCACCAGATACTAACAACAGTTTGGGTAATCAAAAACCAGGTAGATCATCAACCCCTGACTCGGCAGTTTTAGGAAATTCAAAGACCCCTTTCACCTTCGAGGAGCTAAGCCAGATAACAGAAGGGTTTTGCAAGAGCTATGTCATAGGAGAAGGTGGTTTCGGATACGTCTACAAGGGTATCATTTGCGAGGGAAAGCCAATCGCGATTAAGCAGCTAAAGTCGATCAGTGCTGAAGGATATAGAGAGTTCAAAGCTGAAGTAGAGATCATAAGCAGAGTGCATCATAGGCACTTGGTGTCTCTTGTGGGTTATTGCATCTCTGAGCAACATAGATTCCTCATCTATGAGTTTGTTCCCAACAATACTTTGGATCACCATTTACATGGTACTTCTTCTACAATCTCTCTCTCTCTCTCTCTTTTACTTTCTCTATACTTTGTTGCTCAGTTAGGGTTTGGATTAAGATTTGTGTTGACATGTAAATATGTCTTTCTAATGACAACCGTTTCTTATGTTGTTGTCAGGCAAAGACTTACCGGTTTTGGAATGGACTAAACGAGTCAAGATTGCAGTTGGCGCAGCCAAAGGACTTGCTTATCTACATGAAGATTGTAAGTACTCTCTCCATTACATTTTTTTAATATATTTTCTTACTGAAATGTAAATATATTATCTTTGGTAGAAAACTATGTACAAATTAGAAAGTGAAGATTTGATCTTAAATGATCACTCTAGTAGCTGATTTAGCTTTTCTATCAATTTAATAGGTCACCCGAAGATTATCCATAGGGACATCAAATCGTCAAATATTCTGTTGGATAATGAATTCGAAGCTCAGGCAAAGTCAATATTTCATTTTATTTTATCTTGTTTTTAATAATAATACAGTATTCATATAAATCGTTAGTATTTTCTTGGCCTAGCATTTGATTAGTTCTTTACAGGTTGCAGATTTTGGACTCGCCAGACTGAACGATACTGCACAGTCCCACATATCGACACGAGTCATGGGCACATTTGGGTACTGTTACATGTCCTCCTTTTTTAGTCATCAACATGTAAAAGATAAGTTAAGGAAAAACGTTACGTTGCATGCATACATGCAGGTATTTAGCCCCAGAATATGCATCAAGCGGGAAACTAACGGATAGATCAGATGTGTTTTCATTTGGAGTTGTGCTACTCGAACTCATCACCGGTCGCAAACCTGTCGACACCTCTCAACCTCTGGGTGAAGAAAGTCTCGTTGAATGGGTACTTTTCATGTCTTGATTTAATAAAATTGGATTTTAAATAATGGAAATAACAAAATACGAGGGTGTTGGCTTGGTGGCTTGGCAGGCACGTCCGCGGCTAATCGAGGCCATTGAAAAAGGTGACATCAGCGAAGTAGTGGATCCACGGCTTGAAAAGCATTACATTGAAGGCGAAGTCTATAGGATGATTGAAACTGCAGCGTCTTGTGTTAGACATTCAGCTCTAAAACGACCTCGTATGGTTCAGGTCAGGATTATACTCAACCATGGTGACTCGACCTAATGCAAACCCCCCTTAACTGATCTAGAATGTTTCTCACGTTACAAACAGGTTGTAAGAGCTCTGGACACGAGAGACGACATGTCGGATCTGTCAAATGGAGTCAAAGTAGGTCAAAGTATAGTCTATAACTCCGGTCAATACAGTACTGAGATTCGTATGTTCAGAAGAGCCTCCGAAGATTCAACGGATTACGATACTAGTAACGGCTACTACACGAGCCAAGACTTCACAAGCCGTGAATCTGAGAGAGCCTTCAACACTAGTCGCCGAACGAACTACTGAATCAACTCGCCGGAAAAATTAAAAAAGGAAGCTGAATTGTTTCATGTTTGCTTGGGTTCTTTTGAGACCCTTTAAGAAAATTTTGTGAAGGTTCTAAAGAAGTCAAAAAATCTATTACCAAGAAAAATCAAAGATGTCTAGTTTCAAACATGTAAATTTTGTCACCAAAAAAGCTTAAATGAGAATCAAATCTCAGCTCTAAACTCAACAGTAAACGTGTTGTTTTCTTTTGTTTTTTTGTTTCTACATTCGGTAACAAATGTTTTAAAAAAAAAACACTGTAAGAGGGTTTCTTTGTCAACGTCAAACCAATGGTGCCCGATTTGTCTTAATCAACCGGTTTGGTTTTTCCTCAAGATTATAATCGTTCAGCGCTCTCGGCTCACTATTGGGCTTTCGTGTATTTTTTCGGCCCAATGCTGTTTTTATTTTGCATTTATTTTAACCTTCTGTAATTATTCAAAAAATTTAGGGTGCAATATGTATTACTCAAAGTTATAAGGGTCAATCTCAATTTTGTACAAAATACAAGGCTGTGTTTTATTCAAGATTTTGTTAGGACAAGAGACTCAATACACGTGTTCAGGTCACGGATCTACGGTTAGTATTAATATTCCGAGTTTTAGATCGCCGCGTCTTTGTTGTGTTCATCGCCTTAAAAACAGATCTAATCGCCAAGTGAATCGTCTCTTCCGCCAAAACAAAAAACGTAGGTGAATCATACTATCTATCCCTTGTTTCGATTCAATTATATTTATCGTGAATCTTATCTGCTAGATCGGAGATTCCATGAATCTCACTGGTCAAAAGATTTTTACATTTTTAATTTGATCGGCTTTGATCACCGTGAATTGATGTTTTACGAATCAAACGCATCGTTTTAATCGATGTGTTGGGTTTAATAAAGTCTTTACCTTTATCACTGTAACTCGTCTTGTTAAGCTGTTTCTATTTCGATGGCTTTTGTCTGATCGCATTTTGTTGGGGTTGGTTGTGATTGTCTGATTACCAAATTCAAAGCTGCTTTTTTTTTGTTTTTGCTTGCGAATTGAGTTATTCTCAGTGGTGATTTGTAGAAAGTTTACTTCTTTTTTTATGGGGTTTTTGTAAATAGAAAATGGCTGAGGCATCACCTGCATTGAGGAAGCCTGTGTTCACCAAGGTTAGTGAGCTGAGACCAGGAACCAATGGTCTCTCACTTAACGTGAAAGTTATCAGCACGAAGATGGTGATGCAGAGAGGAGGAGGAGGAGGAGGTCGTCCCAGTGGTCCTCAGGCTCGTCAGATGCGTATTGCTGAATGTCTTGTTGGTGATGAGACTGGAATCATTATCTTTACCGCAAGAAACGATCAAGGTGATTTGTAGTTTTTTTTGTGTGGAGATTGTTAGTTTTCTGAGGTGATTTAGAGATTTATCTGATTGTTTGTTAATGATTTAATTTTTTGGGGACAGTGGATTTGATGAAAGAAGGGAAGATAGTGACCCTGCGCAATGCGAAGATCGACATGTACAAGGGCTCTATGAGGCTTGCTGTTGATAGGTGGGGGCGTGTTGAAGTCGCTGAGGATTCCACAGACATCACTGTCAAGGAAGATAACAATCTTTCCCTCATCGAGTATGAGCTTGTGAGCGTTGAAGCTTAATTTTGGTTTAGCCACCAAAAGATATCTTAAAAGACTCCTTTCTCTAGTTGAAGAAGCATTAGGCCTCTCTCTCTCTCTCCTTTGAGTTTTGCTTATCAGAATTTGCAGGTTGGTTTTTTGTTACTGGTTTGAGTCTTTATGCTTGCCTCTGATGTATGTACCGTTCTCATTTTGAAAATCTGGTTGCCTGTTTTCTTTGTTTTTTTTTTTTTTAATGTAGATTGATTCTCTCTTTCTTGTGGACATTAAAGCAAAAAGAAAACATATACGTGTCTTTATAACTAATTATACTGCTAGATCACCAAATGTTAAAATGACCTGAAACAATTTAGCTAGAGCAAAAGTACACTTACACGAATTGAAGGTACAAACAATGAAGACGTGAGAAGAAGAAAGATTATGCAGAACTGTACAACCACGAGCTTCATCTTAGGTTTTGGTTAAGATGAGAAAAAAAAAACTTAAAGTTCGTGAAAATTAAGGGGGGTGGTGACTTGGGAGATGGTGAAATTGTGGGTGCAAAGAGAGGTTACTTGTACTGAGAAAATTTGAAGTGAAATATTTGTTATATACAAATAAAGACTTTTACTTGCTATACCGTATTGTTTTCTTTTTCTGATAATTTTATATTTCACATCCGAAATCTACCCTATACATAATACTTTTATGAATTGTAAAATTGTTTCTTACACTGCATATTTATCTTGCCTTACATAACAAGTTGTAATAACAATATACTGATGATTTATGAAACAGAAGTACTCAAATTGTCTTGCTTGTTGGTAGATTGCTCACAATCTCATGAATCTAACAAAAGCCAGGACTAGTGGCATATTTACTTTATACTGTTGTTGTTAAGGAAATATATATCAGTTATGTTACTAGCTTATAATAAACCATGAAAGGGAAATTATGAAACTTAAAAAGAAAAGAAAAAGAAATTATGAAACTACTATCCATTCAGATTTTGTCACTTGATTTTTTAGTTTTTTCAAAATTTTAACTGAAAACTAGGCTTTGATCTGCGCATATGTTATTTTATTTGTAACATATAATTTTTTAATTATTTTCAGTTAGTACATGTTTGTACATGTTTTGACTTCTCATAAATAATATATATATATTGTATTGTTGTTTGATCTATAGATAAGTGAAATAGATCTTGTTGTTTGATCTATACATTTTGACATTTTAAAAATATTTTAAGTTATGTCGGTTGTTTATTTGGTTTTGGATATTGACATAATCAAATAAATATATTAAATAAATTATAATATTAGATAAATTAATTTTTGAATTACATTTTTATGAAAATTATTTGATCTATTAAGCTTTTATATAATTTATATAAATCATTTTATAAAATTGATAAGTTTATTTTAAATTTGTTACTTTATTTTTTTATTTTGTAATAAATATTATTTAAAAAAGGAATACTTTAGCAAAAAAACTTTAGCAAAAAAGGAATACTTTAATATAATTATTTTACATAAACTGATGTTCTATTTTAAAATTAGAAACAAATATCTAATTATTTTTAGTGAAGATTTGTATATATTAAAATTAAAAAATTGTAATGATTATTTTGAAAAAAAATATTTAAATATGGACCTTTCACATTTATATATGAATTTGACAAAATTTAGTTGACTCATCAATTTATTTTTTTGGCACAAAAACCAACAAATAATTTTATTTTTGTAACTACAAAAAACCATCCTGAAGAGATATGTGAAGCTTATTTTTTAAAACTAAATGACAAATATTAGATTATAGTTAAAATATGTGAAGGATAATAAGTAAGATATCAGGTGATTTTAGGAAAGGTTGACGGTTGACAGCAACGATTTATTTCATTTAATTTACGTATATTTGTAATATTATATTAGTAGTAATTTCTCGTAATTATTTAGAAAAAGTGAGAGTAAAGTATTAAATATATTTTAATTGTAATAGATTAGATATCTATTTTAATAGATTAGATGTAAAACAAAATATCATTTTACATAAATTAATATCTGATTAAAAAATTATATATATCTCAGTTTTCATCTCTTTTTGATGAATCTCAAACTTCACATTTACCTTTTTTGGTTTATGATTTTAGCTTTCCATAAAAGTTTGTTTTAACTTTTAAAAATGTAAACATTTATAACTTTACTCTCTATTTTTTTTAATCTATACTATTAAAAGTAAAGATATAAGTCACGAAAAACAATGTTAATATTTGCATCACTTCATATAAATAGATAGTCATGAACAAGCCGATCTGATTACCTGGGAGACCAAATTCAAAAGCCATGATCACTTGTGTAAATAGCTAGTTTCGTTTAGTGGTATTCAAACATTCCAAGAAATCCAAAAATGTGGAAAAATGCATTAAGAATAATATTAGCAGTTTTAGCGTTGTCTACGAATACGACTAACTAGACGACAAATATACAGTCGTTATTACTTGAGTATAATTCTTCGATTTTTTGGTCCCTTTGAATCGGTCATAGAGTTGCACAAAAAAAAAAATGAATCGGTAATAGAAATAATTTTTCTTTTATTTCTCTAGAAACATAAGTAGAAACTTTTTGATCCAATGGCTCTCTCGGTTAGTCGATACTATATATAGAGACCGATTTCACACTTAGGTCAGTGCCAGCGGAACCCATAAAATATGTATTTGTATGGCTTACAAACAAGTGATGGACACATGTAGCTAACTAGGTTTACGTTTGTGTTATATATTGACAATAAACATATTCATCCAAAAGAAGAATAAAAACCATTTCGGTAAATATTATTGCCTCAACTTATAGATCAAGCGATATGTGTTTCCCGTGATTGTTAGGAGTAGAAGAAAAAAAGATATTGTTAGGAGGAGTAGAAAGATCTTTGTCTCATTTGCCAAAACTTAGTATTCATTCACGGGATTCAATCATAGAGATGAACCTAATTATCAATGTTCAAATGAAAATTAAGATTAATGATATATACTTGTGCGTATAATAGTTTTTGGAAAAGAAGTAGCTCAAGTTATGTGTGCTAATTTCCAGAACTTGGCAGCTTAGACAATCATATCCCAGGTATCTACGAACGCATCCAGGCATAAGTATGTAAATATATAAATTGCACGAATGCATGCGTAGCGTAACGTCATGGTCTGAAGAAACTGATAAAAACATGTGCAAAATCAATAAGCCTAAAACTGGCACTTAGCGAACGAAATGGTCACAGACGACTAGACCAAAGATAGATACAGATGAGGAAAAGACGAATTACAAAATGAGTTTCTTTCTTTTGTTTCTTTCGGCCAACATGTTTTCCATCAGTTTTCAAATGCTTTTATTAATTGAACATGGAATTGATCATGGTCCCTTTCTTTCGATAGTACCTTTTAAAGGAATTTGTGCCCCTTTTGTCTATGTTCATCTTACTATTAAGCCATTGAAATGGTCATCGATAAGAAATTTCTACAAACCTACTATACTTTCCAGTATTTGACCACTGGCTCAAAGCTTATAGTTTTTAATTAAGTACTCCGATTAAAAAAATTATTTCCATGAAAATTAGAACTCTGAACACTGTAGCTATAAGATCCCAGAAATGTATCCAACCATACCCACTAATCTTCTTCTTTTTTTTGTAGATAAGACTGAAAATATCTAAATAAATAGAAAATTTATCTGGTAGGAAAATAGGAAATAATAAGCACAGTATTTAGTAGTGTGTAAGCTTACGGACGCAATCACAAAATCCATGACTTTTTTGGGGAAACCATCACTTTCCTTTAAATTACGCACCATTTCTATCAACATTCAGAATTTTGACTCTCTTTATATATAGTGACGAGATGGATTTCAAAAGAGAGAAACATAAGCTTAGAAGAAAACAGAAACAATGGAGAGGGAGACCGGAAGAGAAGTAGGAGAAGGAAGCTCAATGTCGTCGAGGGAACAACGAAACCTCAGAGAGCAAGAGCGACGAATGCGCATGAAACATCTCTACAATATACTCTCTTCTCTTGTTTCTCCCACTCATAGGGTTCGTATTTGCATCTCTTTTTTTTCTCTATCTATACAGTATATTGAACATAATATATATGTTTTGGTATATTTTACAATATACCAAAAAGTATTTTATATATAATTTTGTTACAAAGAAAAGTATTTTATATATAATTTTGTTACAATAAAAAAATATATAAAATGCAGACTTAACTACAAGTTTTCACTTATAGGCTTTTTAGTGATGGTTCTACATATTTGATCATATATAACCACATTCATGCAATAAAAGCATGGAGGTAACTACGTTTGGAAATTTTTATTGGCTATCACAGTTATCGGTCCCTCAACTTATAGAACAAGCGACATCATACATGATCCAATTGAAAGAGAAGGTAAATTATTTGAGGGAGAAGAAAATGACTTTGTTAGAAGAAATGGGGAAACACTCTGAAGGGTCATCGTCGTCTCTTCTGCCGAAACTCAGTATTTATTCGCGGGATTCAACCATACAAATGAACCTGATTATGGATCTCAACATGAAAAGAGTGACGCTGCACCAGCTTATACGTGTTTTTGAGGAAGAAGGAGCTCAAGTTATGAATGCTAATATTCAGAAATTGAATGATAGGATGGTCATATATACAATCATTGCTCAGGTAGTCGTGTCACGTCTTTTTAATATAGTTTTGAATTCATTTTGACTATGCATGTACGTGTGATCACCTAAATGAATATATTTGCAGGCTATCATAGCTCGCATCGGCATTGATCCATCAAGTATAGAAGAGAGAGTTAGGAATATCATCTTCTGATACAAAATTTGAAGCATTATTATATTCCCAATCATTATTCAATGCTCGTGTTATGCAATACTTTTAACTAGGGTGTTTTTACAAAAGATACAAGTTGTCTAAACATGAGATGAGTATCTTTATATTTATTTTTTAGTGTGACAAAATAGTTGTTTTGAGTTCAATTAAATGTAAGCATGGGTAAATGGAATGAGAAAAAGTTTTTTTTGGGTTATGATGATTACTTAAAACCAACGCATATATTCATTTGAGTTATTTATTTGTTATGGTTCATTTGAGTACTTTGTATCAGTACAAAACTGTTAACTACACCCTGATGTTCAAGCATACATACACTTTGAAATTTTAGAAAATGTTTCTTTCTTTAAGAAAAATTTACAAACGTTCTTCATCTTTATGTGTTTTATATGTTGTTTCATGAAGAATACAATAAGAATATTAAGTCTTATTAAAAACAATCAAACCATATATATATATATATATATATATATATATATATATCAGAATTGAGAGAAAAATGCTATTTCATTTTTATTTTCCGTGTTATTTGAATTAGTATCTAAAAGTTAACCATACCAAATAAAATGGATCACACTTAAATTTCTTTAGAAATCTTTTAACATTTTACTAGATTAACAGATCTTGAACTGAAAGCAAACTCAATTGTTTGGGTAAAGAAGTAAGACTCAGTTGAAAACTGCAAACAGGTGACCAAGCGACATGTTCGGTTTAATTCAAAGTTGACATTGTAATGAACTAGAGAAAATGTTAAAACGAAAAAAAAAAATACAAAGAAAACATAGGTTGGATGTGTTTCGAAAAAAAAAAACATAGGTTGGATTAACTAGAGGAGTTGTATCAAGAAGTATGGTCTGTACGTTTGGGATATAATATTTTGACTTCATGTGTGAAAAAGCTATAAAAACGTGTTTATATCTACTCCTACATATTTGTTATGAGAAAACGTTGTATGAGCTAGGTGTGATTATGATGAATAAAATATCTCTGTCATCACTCAACTAGAAGAAGAAGAAACACCTTTCGCCATGTTTAATCTCCCAACGGTCAACAGAAAAAAGCCATAAATGGAAGTCCGAAAGAAACAAAATTTTACTTTTGGTTGTTACTTTGATTTGATAAGAACGGTGATGTGAAAACGAAGTGTGAAGTGAAGCAGGATATTTAGTCAAACAAAAAAAATAGTGTAGCAGGATACTTTTAGGTTGTATACATTTTATTTGAACCACTGTTGTACTCAGGTGTTAATGCCCAATTAGATGAATTAATGGACCGCTGTTTACTAGAAAAGGTATGGGGCAAAATTGAACAATCGATTTACGTACGCCTTAAACAAACACACTAGCGGGGTGAATGTAGAAAACAAACAAAAGTTAGGGTTTATCTTTAAACTTTGTGGATTTAATAATTTCGAAACCCTTGCCGAAGACGCAAACTCTCAGTAAGTTTCCTTGTAGAGCAAATCAAGAGATGGACCTGATTCAATCATACGAAGAAGAGGTTTGCAGGGGCACATTGTCACTGGTTATGCTTGCCAAGTTAACTTCTAGCCAAAAGGACGGTTTGTTACGTAAGGAGATGGTGAGGGTAAGTGCTGGTTTTGGGACTGGAAGAGCTGCAAAGTCTTCAGACTTCAGGACACTTAAATGTCACAATGGAGTATGCATTGGAGCTGAATGACATCCTCTGGAACAGAGTAAAGTCGCAATCTGTGGTTTGGACGGCTTGATTAAGTACCGGTAAGTAACCTTCTTACTATTCCTTTTGTTATAATGTCATGGTACGTGCCTTCTTATGTTGCATGGTTGCGGGTGTAAATAATTGTAGCCAAGACTGAGTTTTAGGTTGAGTAGTCTTGCATTTAGAATGCGTCTTTAGATATTTTGGAAGCAGGTGTCTTATAATTAAATTCTCTGGCTATTAGTTTCAAATTAAGATATAAATTCAAATCTTTTCAAAAAAAAAAAGATATAAATTCAAATTTAAGCAAAAAAAAAATTAAGATATAAATTACAGAATCAACTTCTGATGGATACATTAGATTTATTATGTTAAAAACGTAACAAAAGATTTCAACTCTGTGTTGCACTATAGAGGGTCATGATTCTGAGATTTGTCAGAGTAATAAGCAAATCTCTGCTGTGATTCTAATGGTTTCCACTCACCAAGAATTGTCTTATATAATTCAAGCCCTGATAATGACAAGTTCATGAAAATATGTCCCTAACATCGTGACTAAATAAGTCAATACCGTTTGATGCTAAAGTTTTGTTGCGCATTTGCAGGGGCTAAGCCAAGACAGAGGCATCAAGAAAAAAGAGACAGAGAGAGAGAGAGAGTAGTAGAAGGCGTGGAAATTACGGCCTAGGCTGGGGGCAATACAGAATGCTGCATCATTTGGATACATAACCCCCTTTAGAGTTTTGCTTTCCTTTTTCAGAGTCTAAAGTGTTGTAGCACTCTTTGGTTTAAGGGATTGTGTAGAGGGACACGACCAAAATAATTTCAAATGCTTGACTGTATCCTTGTAATGATAGCTTGCAAACTTGAATAGTCCCGGAATCTATGCTAGTGCACCGTTGCAGCAATGTAGTCTTTCTTTTGGATTAGTTATTCTCAACATTCACGTATTGAATTGGTGATTTGGTTCCAATTGTTGATGTGTGCAAACCTTTACACACGATACAGAGTTTTTTTTTCTCCCTCTCCATAAACCTGGTTTATCATGTGCAATATGAATGTTTCGGTTCAAACTGGTTTGATTTATTCATTACTAGCCAACGTATCTCTATTAAGCTCGTGACTGGAATCAGCATGAAATATCAGTAATTGTTTTCAAATAATGAGATTTAGTAATCTTTATATATACATATATAAAAGGTATGATTGTGTGTTGTGAAGTTAGTTAGGGTGACATGATCAGGATGAGAGGATGCGTAATATTGTCCACCGAATTTAAACTATTATTAAAAACGATGATAATGAAAATAAAATCAAGAAGAAAACAACAATAATGAGACACTAATATATACAGTATTATAAATAAATGTTAAGACTGCAGATTTGATTGGTTGGTTAAGGTTTGATATGAACCATCTGTAATTTGCCAGCTTGAATGTCGCTGTAGTGAATTGCATACCAACTTGTTTATGTTTACATCATAAACTTTCTTGTCTTTTCTCCTCTTTTCTCTTTAACCCCACCCCTCTTCTTTTATTAAGTTTAGTTTTTTTTTTGTATTTAATACCAACTGATTCGTATTCATTTGTTTAATATATACCAATAGGACCAACAAAAACAAAATCAGTTTTAATACATACTTATATTTATACTATCCACTTATATATTTCTTTTATTTATCGTCAACTTATTTAATTTCCGTTATTCCATAAAATACTGCCAAATAATTCCAATGTTCTATTCGGTGTGTTATCTGTTAAGATGTTCTAATGCAGTTTTCATATAAACAATTAACAAAGATAGGAAAGAGAGAGGTGAAAGTGACAATATATGCTTTATACAGGAAAGGCAACAAAGGCAAAAGAGGAACGGAGAGGTCAAATCATGGTTTAATCAAATAAACTCAACCGATTAGCAAAAAAAACTTTATTTTAACAAATCAGAACTGCATACTAATTATAGTGAGTTCCCACATGCATATGTTTCCTTCACAAACTGATAGAAAATGTTTATTAGTCTGACATGTGGATATATTAATACTGTTTTCTTTTTTGTCATGATGGTCCTATAATATGGATTGTGAATATATACAAGCGATCAATGCGAAATAAACAAATAAGATTTATATGTTGTGATAAAAAAACATAGAGTATTAACTCAACTGCAAATATATAAATTATATGGTTTGTAATATGTGTATTAGATTATTTTTGGTGTGTCACAAATGGTGGTGAATATGATAAACGAAAAAAAAAATATGGTAGGTCTTTCACGGAGCCAACATCGTTACATGAATATATATTTCACGGAGCCAACATCGTTACATGAATATGAATATATAAATTATATGGTAATATGTGTATTATATTATTTTGGTGTGTCATAAATGGTGAATATGATAAAAAAAAAAAAACAAATTTACAAAGATGTTCCTAACCTTTTGTGTTAAAGACTTAGAGCATCTCCAAAGGTTCATTCTATTTTCTACTCTAAAATAGAGTGATTCTATAATAGAGATGAAGTTTGCTCTAACGGTAGTCTATTTTAGAGTAGAATATAGAGTGATGAACAAAAAAAAACAATTTACGAGTAAACCTATTTTCTACTCTATTATAGAATGAGAAATAGAGTACCATTAGAATATTTTTTATATCAAACTTTATTTTAGTGTGAAAAATAGAGTGGGGTTGGAGATGCTCTTATATACGAACATTCTCAGTGGCAAAAGTGCCAGCTTATGAACAACTCATGTTCTCAAATACCCATTTTACCCCTCGCACCTTCCCGGAGGCCGGAACACTTCTCTATATATTCAGAGAAGCATTTTCTACATAAGTAAAATAACACACATATATCATTAATCATTTTTTCAAAGAGAAGCAAAAAATGGCGTCTTTGAAGAACTACAACATGAAGATTCTCTTGGAAACAGCAGTTGTGTTTTGTCTTTGTTCGTTTTCTTTGGTTTCATCACACAGCAGAAAATTCACAACACCAAACGTGACACGTCTCACAGATCAGTTCAGTAGAATCGCCATCGAAAGCGGCTTCTCCAAACGTTTTGGGGATCACAATATTATCATCAATGGCTCTCTCGCCAAACTCACTCTCGACAAATCCTCTGGTAAGTGTTGTTTCAAAAAAAGAACACTTCTGTTCTGTTTTCGTTTCCTCTGTTTCTTTCTCTTGTCTTTGTTTACTCTGTTTTTCTTTCTAAGTATATATTTTTGATAAACTCCTTATAATACATATGTACATGAAAACACTATTAATTGTTTGGGGGTCACCTTACAAGTTACAGGTGAAGTTAATTGCTGACCCATATACTTTTAATACATATGTACAATTGTCGTTAGAGAGACAATAAAAATATATAAATGGTTAAGACTCATACAGTCATATCCTCCAAAAAAAATAATATTGATGTGATATTTGCAGGAGCTGGGTTGGTGTCAAAAAACACGTATCATTATGGTTTTTTCAGTGCAAGACTCAAGCTCCCCGCTGGATTTGCCTCTGGTGTTGTCGTTGCTTTCTATGTAAGTATGATTTTAGACATATAACATAGTATTGCATATACGGTTTATGGTTAGTTATATATCAAAAAAGAGAAGGGGGTATACCAATGTATTTTCTCGGAGTGCAGTTGTCAAACGCAGAGAGCTATCCAAAGAACCACGACGAGATAGACATAGAATTGTTAGGAAGAAGCAGGAGAGACGATTGGTCGATCCAAACAAATGTATATGCCAATGGAAGTTTGAAAACAGGAAGAGAAGAGAAATTCTATTATTGGTTTGATCCAACACAAGCCTTTCACGATTATACTCTCATTTGGAATTCCCATCATATTGTGTAAGCAACACGACTCCTGACTATATTTGATCTTCCTCTTCTTATTTTCTTAAGACATATTACTATTTATTTATTTTTATTTATAATAAGAATAATAGGAGCTACCGTTTATAAATGAAAATGAAAATGTAGGGGCCAATAAAAGTCACACAATTAGAAAACAGTAAATAGGTTCATGAATCCTAGGGCAATGTTTCTTAACTATAAAATCTAGAATGTCTTTTTCTGTATAGTTGTTTGAATTGTTATATAAAAATATCACTAATCATCCATATGGGTATTTGTCATCATCTACTAAAGACACAACGTAACAATCCGAGACCAGTCCAACATATTTAGTAACTAGGGCAGAACCCCCGCGCAAGCGCGGGGTTATTGAACGTTGGTATTGTGTTATTTTATCGTTGAAAGAGTGACTCATGTCTAGGAAGCTCCTTTTAAGATTTTGAAATGGATTAGCTGAGTTATTGATTTTATAAGTGAAGATTTGTTGATATATGGATGAATTGTTTTGTGTTTTGTTTGTTTTATTGGACTTACATAGGTATGTGTATATATTCTTACTATGGCATAAAATGTTGTTTTAACTGACTATGACCATCTAGTTTGTTTACATTTGTTTTCATCTTAGCATCAAAATTTTCTTTTTAAAGAGAGAGAAAAACAAAATCAAGAACCTTATGCTCTCCACCTAACTGCATGGCTACTAAGCGGACGCTTATGCAGTGTTTGTGTGAGCTACGTTTCTTTACGAAAGTCTTGTGTACCATATAAACATGGAGTGATGCATTTAGTTGTAGACATTAACAATCTGTAAAGTGCCATCAAAACTTAGTAATTGTCTGTGCCATCAAAATTTAGTAATTGTCCTCCCCGAGGAAACTAAAATGGATTCAAAATCATAGAATTTTTTTGTCCAAAAACAAAATCATAGCAACTTAAAAATTCTAAACAGAAGAAAGCTAAGTGGGGTTGAGAGCAGAACGGGCATTTGAACTATCACTCACGCATGCATTTGCGGCTATTCTATTTTGCTTCCAAACTGGGAGGGTTTAATTCATCGTCTCCTGCTGCAGCAGCTGCAGCAGTGTTGCTGACAGATGCAATTGCTTCTCCACCTTCCCCTTCATCAACTGGAGCTTGGTTGTTGCTGCTACTCTGTGAGATATTTTCAAATGTGTTATTTCAAATTAGCAAGAAGAAAACATTTTGCTTTGGTGTCAAAGAAGCTATTGTCACTTACTTTAGAGACAGTGAAGATACGATGGCTTGATGTGAAAATGTATGAAGTGACACATATCTTGAAAATGTATTCCTTCCCAGCAAGCTTTCCAAGACATCTCAGGAGTTCCTATCCTCCAACGCCATTCATATGTAGTTTGTTTCAGAGTGACTGCCAATTTTAAATGTGGACAAATGTAGTGTAGGCGAGAAAAAGGATAACAGCTCAAGAGCGAGATCAGAAGCATCTCTCTTAGTGAGCTTAGTTATCTCCCTTTCGAAGACCACAACACAATCGTAGCACTATCGTTGCCATCATCAACTGATAGCTCGACATGGCACCTCTGCAAAAAAAAATTGAAAAATTAATGTCCTTTTAAAAACTCAGTGTTATGTTGGAGGACCTCAACAATCCAAGCTTTGCAAATGAAATCAGCTTCCATTGATACAGGACCCCTCATGATACGGTGTGGGTTCAGAAATTACATAGAAAAAAGCACTGGGACAATTAGAAACAGAAGTATCGTAGTCAAGTAGTAAAGACTCAGACATAACAACATAGTTCTGTCGGGAAAATATAAAAGAACCAAACATGAAGCCAACTAAACTCGCCGGGCCTGAACTGAAAGACCAAACTTTCAAAAAAAAAAACATTACACGAACTGCACACTGCTGAACCTTAAAGGCGCAACTCGCAGACTATTAGATCAAACCAATAAACAAAATCACTAATAAATCTTGACCCACCTGAGAATACTGAGAAAGTAGCTTTGCCGATGGAGCCTTAGCTTGCTTCTTCCATGCCTTCGACTTCTCACCATCCGTCACCACTTGGCCTAAACCCACAAAGACATTAGAAATGATAATTAATCAGACAAAATCAAGAGATAGACCACCAAACCTGCTATTGTAGATATCTCCAAGACATTGGCTTCAGGGTATGCGTCGGCTTCAAGAGAGATCTCCATCACAGGCACATCAGTTAAAACATGTTTCTCCGCATCCATGGCTCGCGGATCAGAGGATCCAAGCTCCGGCACTCCAGATTCCGATCCAGGATCCGAAACCAGTCCTTGATTATCAACCGGAATCTCGCTCGCTGACGAAGACCCGCCGGTGCTGCCATCGCCGCCTAGGTTATAAAAAACAAAAAAAACAAAAACAGATTTGAAACCAAAAGAAAAAGAAACTCATATTTGGAGAAGAAGTAACATATAAATTCAATAGCAGCATCTATCTTGACCTTAGACCGCGTGACAGGGGGTGGAGATGATGAAGACCACTCATGTGACGAAGAAGAAGAACAGAAACGTCTGTTTAGTAATTTTTTTTTGAGCAATAAAAAACATAAATCGTTCTTATGAGGCTACTAAATGAGCGAAGCCCACTAAACAAATTGGGAATAGATCACATTTTAAACCTATTTGACTGGCGAAGGCCATTCGTTTTTGGTTTTACAAAAATAATAATGAAGTGGGACCCACAAAAACTGCACACGTGTCTCTCCAGGAATGAGTAAAGTGCCTCATTATATTATAGACTAGGGGCGTAGCCCCGCGCAAGCGCGGGGCCGGGTGTTGATGTGTTGTGTAGTTCAGACGGATGATTCTCGGGTCGTTACTTAGGAGAGTGGAAATCATGACGTCCTCGATTCACCGGATGAAGTTTTGTTTGAAATTTTAATGACTGAGTTGAATATATCCTTGTATGGACAGATGATTTGGTTTAAGATGCCTAATGAAGACCTATTCAGAGCCGAATATATTGTGTGAAGACGGTAGTTCTTAAAGACAAAAATAAAGTTGGAAAGTAGTTATTCTTAAAGACGCAAGATAAAGACATAATACATTTTTTATAAAACACAACTCCTAATCACCGACTCTTCTCCACACCTTCATGTCGTTGGCATCCCCTCTCCCTTTCACATCGATGTTTCCAGTCTCCTGCAACATTCAAAGGAAGAGCAGAAGAAAATTAGAAAAGAAACTGAGAAGGATTTTGGACATCTAAAGCTACTAACTGATTTTTAAATTGTAAAAACTTGTAACCGAGGAAGAGTTCAGGTTCAATGAGGAATTTGCAGCCAAAAACTTAGAACTTTGGAGTCTGTGTTGGGGAAGAGAAGAAGATTAAAAAAAAAAGTATAAACTTTGCTCCAAAATGACATTGTTGTTTTGTCTTTTCCTCTCTTAGCACATTTACTACAGATACACTGCACACATAAACCAACTCAGAACTTCATTTGCTGTTGCTTCTTTAAGAAAAAAAAATATGAATCATTACATACCATTTGTCTGCAAGACATAACAATGGTATCGCGTGGTTCAGACAACGCAATTCTTTTGCATCTGCCCCATCAACCGTGTTCCCAATCCCATAGATATCTTGCAGCTCATATCTCGACCCATTCACCCATAGGAACTGCTTCATCACACTTGGCTTGATCTCACCTTTCTCCTTCACGTATGTGGCTTGCTTTAGTAATCTGAGCATTCGTGGATGATGATCCAGACTTTCCATCTTCAGGAGCTGGCTCTATCTTAACCGCCAGTGGATAGATACTTGTTTCAACCTCCTCCTCCTTTTTCAAAATCAAATGTGATCATATCGGTGGTAAAGTGTCTTCCTTTGTTGCTGTGGATGAAACTCTTATTCCGCAAAGAAAACGACAGTGTTACTGTTTTACTGTGCAGATAAAACCTTACCATTCTACAGAAGTTCTACGACTTATGTGCAGCACAAGAGTAAGGATTTACGACCACAAAAGCTCTAAAACCAAAGAGCTCAACACCTTTCATAATCTCCCTAAAGCTCAGGTAAGTACACTGTCCAACTCTAAGACTGCAATCAGAAAACAAAAACAACTTAAATGTGAAATCAAACACGGTGAATCAGGAGTTTGAAGAAATATGAGTTCTCTCTAAACCAGAAAGACATTAGAAATCAAGAACGAAACAGCTGGTACCTGAAACTAAGCTGAGGAACTTCTCTTCTTGAATGAGAGCAGCTAACTCGAAATCCAGAAACGCAAATAGAGAGTACATCTTCAACCTAAGAATGAGAGATTGATAGGTTAGCAGAAGGATTCAGGAGACAAAAACGTCTACAATTCGATCTAAGAGAGCAGTAACATACATACACTTTGATTCCCCCTGTGTAAAGGATGAAGCTGAAGTATCCTTCTTTGCTCGCTTTGAATTGTCTACGCCTTCACCGCTTTGTTCCCGATTTTCCACCAGCTAATCTAGATTAGCAGGCGGCCGAGACTCATCCATCTTCTATCTCATCCTTGTCGCTTGAAGATGCTGCCGTTGAATCTTTCAAAAGGGTTACACTTTTTTTGTCATCAGATATTTCAAAGCGTGAATTCGGATTCTTCGAGAGAGAAAGAGAAATTGGGGAAAGTGTTTAGGGTTTGCGGCGAGAATCCAATAGTGCAGAGATGATCGACTAAAAGGTGGAGGAGAAGAGTTAAAGGTGCAAGGACGACGCATGATAGAGGACCTCAATATATAGGAGTATGGAGAAGGCGTTACGGGAGGAGAGGCGACTGCTCTGTATCGTATGGCTGGAGAGTCGAGAAGAGATGGAGTCAGATTCGATTCACCGGAACAGGAATCGCCACACACAATAATGATAATCTGATGTGGATACCCTCAAAAAGGCCGGAAACGATGGTGTGAGAAATCTATAAAGAAAAGGGTTGAGAGCTAACCTCGAGAACTCTATATAAATGGATTGGAGAAACGTTACGGAATCGTGAATCGTTGCGTCGACAGAAGGAGTAATGACCACCATTACTTAAGAAGAACAGAGGAGGAAGAGGGAGAGGGATCGCTAGAGATCTACGGAGAACAAAAAATCAAGAAATCCTAATGTAATTGTCAAGATGAACGGATCTCGTAATCTCGTATGGGCCCTTTCAAACAGACAGAACTCAGTTACAAACAGAACACACATGATAAAAGCCCATAAAACGGCAGTCCATTAATTTAAAAAGGACACGTGTTCCATAAAGAGGAGTGATACTTGCTCATTATATAATAGATTGTACTTTACAATTAATAAGTTTTTCTTTTGTGAATTCAATAGTTCTTTTAAACACTATAGAAATAAACAATACAGAATTCAATAATTCATATTTCCATACTTGTCCACCGATAGTATATTAATTTAACTGAACTGGTGAAATGGCTTTACAGATTTTTGGTAGACAACATTCCGGTTAGACAATTTCCGAACCGAGGAGCTTTCATGAGCGCGTATCCGTCTAAACCGATGTCTCTATACGTTACCCTTTGGGACGGTTCGGAATGGGCCACTCACGGCGGTAAGTATCCCGTCAACTACAAGTATGGCCCCTTCGTGGCTTCCATAGCTGACGTAAAGTTAAGCGGCTGTTCCGTTAACGGCTCCTCTACTGGGCCTGGGCCATGCACCAAGTCGGACGGGTCGATTTCCAGTCTGGACCCTGTTGACGGTCAAGATTTTGCCACATTATCGAAGAATCAGATCGCAGCCATGGATTGGGCTAGGAGAAAGCTAATGTTTTACTCTTATTGTAATGATAAGTTGAGATACAAAGTCATGCCTGCTGAGTGCTGAGTTCAGATGTTATTATTTTCTATAAATATATATATATATAATCTCACTTAGGATGGTAGCCGTTGAATTTGAATGTAATGTTTCTTCTGTTTTTCTTTTTTTTTGACAAATAATGTTTCATCTGTTTATTTACTTCCCTTAATATAATATATATTTTTACTTGAATGTTATCTTTGCGTGTAAAAGATTTAAGCGGTCACAATGGACAAAATATTTGTGAAGTGAAGGTCAGATCAGATATAAGAGAGAGAATGACAAACCAAAAAGAATGTTGAAAGGAGAGTTGTTAAAGAAAACTACTTGAGAGAAACGTGAAGTTAGAGAGATAACACGAAACCTTTCTGGTTTGGGTTTAGCTACAAAAAGCACATATTTATCTGTGCTTTGGGTAATGCTGGTTGAACACTTGAACTCAAGAGTGTGTTTTGTTTTTTCTTGATGGGAATATGCAGAGATTTGAGAAGATCATGTGTAGAATACAAGGTGCTCTTATAGTTTCCTTTTTACTTCAGATCCTTGTTGGTTTCAGCGGCCTTTGCAATGTAACACGGTTAGAAAAATCCATACACATATAAAAACAGAGAGATCTCTCTGTTTCCTCTGTTCTCAGTTAAGTTTATGTTTCTTTGTTTGAGTGTCTTATCTGAGGCTCGTTTCTGGATTTGGACTCTATGAAGAAGGATTCTTTCTGGTGTGTGTGTATATATTTCGATCTCTAGAATAGTAGAATGTGCTTTCTTGGATAGCTTTATCAAAGTTCCCTCTTTGATTAGTTTATTTTCCATATGCTATGGTCTCTAAAATTCTCTGTGATGCCTGTTTGGGCACTACAAAAAAAAGCTAATGGGTTTTAGCCGTTATTGTAAATGTGGAAATAAGAAGACAAAAAAATGGATGTGGTGAAATCAGAACTTGAGAATGAGAAATGAAAAAAAAAGGACCTGTCAGACAACCGTGCAACCACCCTAACCGTGGTCAAGCACAAGCTAGGTAACGATCCTCTACAGCACGGAGAGTACGAAGACAAACCTAGCCGTTAATCACGCTCAGATTACACGGTATTGAATCATCAACCAGGGTTCAGGGACTGTCTCCTTAGAAATCAAGGATACAGAGGTACTTCCTATAGAACAGATCCTGTTCAAGTAAGGTCGTGACCTCGTATGCTTTCTACAGATATATAAACAAGCCATATGTTCTCTGGTTTAACGATGTGGGACGTTGTTTTCCACTTGCTAACCACATCTATCACACGCGTGATTAGTTTGTTTAGAAAAATGGTAAATTAATATGGATTATTTCTCTATTGATTTCCTTATTATTAGACTTTCTTTTTGTTTTTTCATTAGGAGAGTATTAACCAACCTCGTTTATTGCAGTGTAACGGCACAGAGACCTTTACTTGAACCTTTCTTTTGGTCAACTGATAAAACCGTGCGGTTCTATAACATCGCTAGTACTCTCCTGGCAAGGACTTTGTCTGATGGTTTAAAGGATTCACTACATAACCTTAAATATAAGGTTCTGAAGCAGCCGCGGCATAACCTTAAATATAAGGTTTAAAGGATTCACTACATAACCTTAAACATAACCTTAAATATAAGTATGGCTGGGTACCAAGTCGGGAACTTATTCCACAAAATCAGGGTACTACACGCTTGTCAACTCTCAAGATGCCACAATCCCTCATGCAGTAGCGAATTTCAAATGGAAATCTAGTGTCTGGAACCTAAACTGTGCCCCAAAAGTCAAGCTCTTCTCCTGGAAACTACTCAAAGGAGCCATACCTGTCGGAGAAAGACTTCAAGAAAGACACATTCCAATCGATCCCCTCTGCAAAAGATGCGGCTGCTCCGAATCTATATCTCATCTCCTGTTCCAGTGTCAGTATGCTCAACGAGTTTGGCAACTAGCTCCGTTTAACACTGACACGGACATCAGCGGAACGATAGATTTGATGGTAAGCTGGGATTCACTCTGTTCTCTCAAGTGCCTTCCTCCTGCGGGTATTACATCAGGACCTCTAATCCCATGGATCTTCTGGGGACTATGGAAGGCGCGTAACAAGCTCGTGTTTGAAGGGTATTCTGCTTCTCCAGAAGAAACGCTATCTTCAGCAATAGCTTTAGCAAGAGAGTGGGCTTTGGAAGTCAAACCAGAACCTGCGAGGAAGTCACATCAGAGCATCAAAGCTACTACACCTCCCCCAAATACGACAGTTGTGCGTACTGACGCGGCTTGGTCCGTAACGACAAATGATGCGGGTTTGGGATGGGTCTCCTTCTCAGAGGTGGGTCTGCAATCATTCCAAGCTTCAGCAAAATGGGTTAACTCAGCTCTCGTAGCGGAAGGACTAGCACTTAGAGAAGCGGTTCGTTATTGTGTCAACTCAGGCTTAAAGACAGTGGCTTTTGAATCGGACTCGATCCAACTTGTCCAAGCTGTGAACTCTCAAACATCCTCGTCAGAGCTCTATGGTGTTTTAGCTGATATCCTCTTCTATGTCTCTGCGTTTGATTTTATTTCTTTTTCTTGGATCCCTAGGGAGAGAAATTCTGAAGCAGATCATGTAGCAAAAGTGGCCTTAAGTGCTGCTGTAAACTTGGTGATTGGAGATGTCTTCATGGCTCCCAACTAACTTTCTTTATTAATCGAAGTATGAGTTTCAAAAAAAAAAAAAAAAAAAAAAAAAAGGTTCTGAAGCAGCCGCGGCTAAGTTGGGTTAGAAGCCTAAAACCAGATTTCCAGAGTATAATAGTTAACTCTTTTCATATTTCATTTCAAAATTATATTTCTACTTTGCGAAAATATTTTATTTCTACTTTATTCGAAGAAATTATCTTTTTTAAACACTGTTTTATCAAATTGTCATTTCTCACTTATCTTTATATTTCATTTTAAATATATATTATATTTATTCTGAATGGTTGACGTAATCGAATTTGATTGTTTATGTATATCAAAAATATTTTAAATAAAGTTAAAAATAAATGAGTTAGTTTTTATTAAATAAATAAAACAGGGATTGTAATTTTTTTTGTCAAACTAGATCCGTTTATATCGGAATTTGAAAAGATGTATAACTTAAATTAGACATGCTTCAATTTGTGATTCATATATAAATGTACTTCTCTGTCTTTCTAACTTTTTAAACACCATTATTTTATTATCGAAGATGAAAGTTACTTTCAAATCTTGGTTTATTGGTTTCGTTATGCTCACAATTCTTCTGCTCGGTATGTATTTACATTTACAGATTTATTAATTAGATTATATAATCATTCAAAAGTAAATTCTATTTGATCCCATTTATTTTATATACCTACATAGATTATATGATTAATTTTATATTATGGAGTTTAATGATGTTTCAAAAATAATCAATGATAAAAA
This sequence comes from Raphanus sativus, assembly GCF_000801105.2. NCBI lineage: Eukaryota > Viridiplantae > Streptophyta > Magnoliopsida > Brassicales > Brassicaceae > Raphanus > Raphanus sativus. The sequence goes on along the minus strand of NC_079518.1, from coordinate 1,737,447 downwards.
GAAGATATATAGAATTTCAGTTTTTTAAAATAATATGCAGAAAACTCTCTAAACATATGTTTTAAAAATGATTTTTTATTTTAAATATGAAAAGTAAGGTTATGTTCTAATTATTATAATAACAGGAGAAACTACGATTGCTCAGAAAGGAAATTGTATTACAGAAGTTTTTAAAGAAAAACCTACACAATGTAATTCTGATAACTGTAGAGCCGAATGTTCCATTCGCAATCTAGGGCGAGGTTATTGCTCGAGGGGAATGAAGTATTGCCAATGTCATCATGAATGCCCTCGCTGATTTTTCATCTACATTTTGGAACTCAAATAATATTTATAACTATACAATGCCTTTGTAATTGAAAAAATAAAAGTATTATTAAGTTGTTGCGGATTTTGGTATAATAAGGTGTACTACGTTACCGAATACAAACAAATATCGATACATGTGTCTTCCTTTTTCTTTTCTTTTTATACAATTGCATTTATTAACAAAAATATAAATTGGATTTGGTATTAATTTCATATAAAAATTGAAATAAAAATAGTAAAAGCTTCACACACGTCTTCCTCCGATGTCGTTCGAGGAAGAAGAGGAGGAGAGGAGACATTCGAGCATACAGTTGTTGTGGTACGTGAGGTCTCCGGAATTTAATCAAAACCAAAGTTTTTAACATTAGAAGGAATATTACAGAGCACTTAATACATAAATTCGCCCATAGAGAATAGATATGCAGTTACAAAATAAAATAATTCATTCATTAATCATCCACATTGTCCCCCATTCCCGGTTACCACTTGAGCTGTGAGTCGCTGGGAATAGTCCAGTGTTCGTCGAGTCTATATCCTTTGGATTCTGCTAGCAATCTCAGCGTGCATTTCCGTTGCATATCAACAATATGTTTGGTGAGATGCATAATGGATTATCATCTTGTTCATACACGTCGTTCCCTGTCCAAGCTATGATGAGTCGGAATGCACAGAAAAAATGAAAAAAAGGACCTGTCAGACAACCATGCAACCACCCTAACCGTGGTCAAGCACAAGCTAGGTAACGATCCTCTACAGCACGGAGAGTACGAAGACAAACCTAGCCGTTAATCACGCTCAGATTACACGGTAATGAGTCATCAACCAGCGTGCATTTCCGTTGCATATCAACAATATGTTTGGTGAGATGCATAATGGATTATCATCTTGTTCATACACGTCGTTCCCTGTCCAAGCTATGATGAGTCCGAATGCACAGAAAAATGAAAAAAAGGACCTGTCAGACAACCATGCAACCACCCTAACCGTGGTCAAGCACAAGCTAGGTAACGATCCTCTACAGCACGGAGAGTACGAAGACAAACCTAGCCGTTAATCACGCTCAGATTACACGGTAATGAGTCATCAACCAGCGTGCATTTCCGTTGCATATCAACAATATGTTTGGTGAGATGCATAATGGATTATCATCTTGTTCATACACGTCGTTCCCTGTCCAAGCTATGATGAGTCCGAATGCACAGAAAAATGAAAAAAAGGACCTGTCAGACAACCATGCAACCACCCTAACCGTGGTCAAGCACAAGCTAGGTAACGATCCTCTACAGCACGGAGAGTACGAAGACAAACCTAGCCGTTAATCACGCTCAGATTACACGGTAATGAGTCATCAACCAGGGTTCAGGGACTGTCTCCTTAGAAATCAAGGATACAGAGGTACTTCCTATAGAACAGATCCTGTTCAAGTAAGGTCGTGACCTCTTATGCTTTCTACAGATATATAAACAAGCCATATGTTCTCTGGTTTAACGATGTGGGACGATGTTTTCCACTTGCTAACCACATCTATCACACGCGTGATTAGTTTGTTTAGAAAAAATGGTAAATTAATATGGTCACAACACCTCGAATACATAAAGACGTCCAAGAATATTAAATTAAAACCTAGAACATTACAAGAAATACTATTACATGACTTTGCCCAGAGATATGCAATTACAAAAACAGTGATTACTTACAGAACTAGAAGATAACTTAAACAACTACCAAAGAGGCTTAGTGAGTTAACTTAAAGATTCCTCTCGTGTGGCTCGAGCCAAGGAAACCCTAGGAAATCGAAAACTTGTTTCTCCGTGGAGAGTTTCATGCTTGCACTTGCTCTTACCACCCTGACAAAGAAACATGATCACATGCTCAGACAAAATAAAAATACTCATTCGTTCACTTTTAATCATTCACATTGTTGTTCCCCTTACCCGGTTACCACTTGAACTGTGAGTAGCTGGGAACAGTCCAGTGTCATTGAGTCGATCTCCTTTAGATTCCGCTAGCAATCTCAGCCTACATTCCCATGGCATATCAAATATATACAAGGATGTGTGTGGGTGTGATCTTTCTTTCTTTACCAACACTATCTTTGGTGAGATGATAATGGATTATAATTTTGTTAATACCTTTCTATTCAACACGTCGTTCCCTGTCCAGGCTATGAGTCCGAATGCATAGATATCCCTCGGATAAACCTGTTAAAAAAAGCAAAGCAGACATGGTGATGAATGAACATCTTTTTTTTTTTGTTTGTTTGATAACCCCAAACTAGATATCTTTTGCAATGAACTTGGCTGGGGGAATTTTGAGTGTTACCTTGAAAACAATACGGCGCCTCAGCTCCTGACCAGGATAAGTACACAGTCCAAAATACGTGTCGACGCCTGAACCTGTACCCTACATGATAGGAGCAATCATCGAGAAGAATCTTATATCAAATGCTGACATAGAGAATTTGACAAACCAAATGCACAAGAAACTGGAAAAATGTCAAAGCTTACCTCTTCACAATGGGTACTGAAAATGAGATCTTCTCTAAGAAAGTTTATTTCCTTCAAACGCTTTACAAACTTTGTCAAGAAGCCCCTTGTGACTAAACCAGGAGCCAGGAGACAATAAGCAAAGACAAGTTTTAGGAGAAGAAAAAAACAAACGCAAGAGAAGAGGAAGCATGCTTGGTGAAACCGGGTTTCCAGAGAATAATAAACAATGACCGGCGATCTAATTACGATCGACACAACATTGCCCACTTGGTGAAATTGGTTAGAAACAAACTCGCGCACTACGATCAACAGGATCAACCGCAACGTTGGAAGATCTCCATCCATACCTAAACTTCTAACGGGTTTGTGCTGCTAAGCACTTCAGATAATTCCAAAATCACCAAAATTCTCCAAACATACTAAAACTGGTAATTTCCATGGTATATCATATTTTATGTTACAAAATAAAATAGATTTCATGTAAATTATGTATATTTTCATAAATTTAATAATCCCTTTTCGCACAAGTCTTAATTTAATATCTATTAAATTTGCTTATGTATCACTCATATACACGAAGTATTTTTGAAAAATGTACATAGAAATAGTTAACTCTCTTTATATTTCATTTCAAAATTATATTTCTACTTTATTCGATGAAATTATCTTTTTAAACACTGTTTTATCAAATTGTCATTTCTCATTTATCTTTATGTTTCTTTTTAAATATATATTATATTAATTCTGAATCGGTGACGTAATCTAATTTGATTGTGTAATGTATATCAAAAATATTTTAACTAAAGTTAAAAATGAATGAGTTAATTTTTATTAAATAAATAAAAAACATGGATTATGATTTTTTTGTCAAACTAGATCCGTTTATATTGGAATTTGAAAAGATGTATTATTAGCTTATAGAAAGTCAATACAAGTAGCCATTAGTATCCCATTGATTACTCTCTAATCATTAGCATATATTCTCTGTATATTACATTCCTTGTCCTACTCTCTATATATAAACAGTAATCAATGGGATACTAATGGCTACTTGTAGGAGCAATACAAGGAATGTAATATACAGAGAATATATGCTAATGATTAGAGAGTAATCAATGGGATACTAACGGCTACTTGTATTGACTTTCTATAAGCTAATATGTATAACTTAAAATTAGACATGCTTCAATTTGTGATTCTTATACAAATTGTATTATCTGTCTTTCTAGCTTTTTAAACACCATATTCTATTATCGAAGATGAAAGTTACTTTCAAATCTTGGTTTATTGGTTTCGTTATGCTCACAATTTTTTTGCTCAGTATGTATTTACATTTACAGATTTATTAATTATATTATATAATCATTTCAAAAGTGAATTTTATTTGATCCCATTTATTTTATATACCTACATAGGTTATATGATTAATTTTATATCATGGAGTTTAATGATGTTTCAATGAAGAATCAATGATAAAAAAGATATATAGAATTTCAGTTTTTTTAAATAAATATGAAGAAAACTCTTTAAACATATGTTTTAAAAATAATTTTTTATTTTAAATATTAAAACTAAGGTTATGTTCTAATTATTATAATAACAGGAAAAACGACGATTGCTCAGAAAGGAAATTGTATTACAGAAGTTTTTAAAGAAAAACCTACACAATGTAATTCTGATAACTGTAGAGCCGAATGTTCCATTCGCAATCTAGGGCGAGGTTATTGCTCGAGGGGAATGAAGTATTGCCAATGTCATCATGAATGCCCTCGCTGATTTTTCATCTACATTTTGGAACTCAAATAATACTTACAATTATACTATGCCTTTGTCATAGAAAAAATAAAAGTATTATTAAATTGTTGCGGATTTTGGTATAATAAGGTGTACTATGTTGCCGAATACAAACAAATATCGATACATGTGTCTTCCTTTTTCTTTTCTTTTTATACAATTGCATTTATTAACAAAAATATAAATTGGATTTTGGTATTAATTTCATACAAAAATTGAAATAAAAATAGTAAAAGCTTCACACACGTCTTCCTCCGATGGCGTTCGAGGAAGAAGAGGAGGAGAGGAGACATTCGAGCATACAGTTGTCGTGGTACGTGAGGTCTACGGAATTTATTCAAAACCAAAGTTTTTAACATTAGAAGGAATATTACAGAGCATTTAATACATAAATTCGCCCATCCCCTAGACTATATTTGAGAAGTGATTTTGCCACATGTCTTCTCTACAATCATTCTCACAAAAATAATATGACATGACTACTAAAATTGATGACATGTCTTATAGATTAATATGACATAGACAATTTTTGCCACATGTCTTCTCTACAATCATTCTCACAAAAATAATATGACATGACTAATAAAATTGATGACATGTCTTATAGATTAATATGACATAGACAATTATACTTAATGTTAATTTATATTTTTGGTAAACTTTTTAAAATATGGTAATAACTCATATATTACATTTATTTTCGATTTATATTTTTGGACTTTTTAAAAATAGGGTAATAACTCATAAATCATCATTGAAATAAATATATTCAATTATGGCATTTCAAATTTCGAAATATCATTTAAATTAAAAATATTTCAAAAATAATACATATTTTTAGAAAATTACAAAAATTAAATCATAAAATCAAATTAAATCGTAAAATCATTAGTTTCTTATATATCTACAGATTTTATAAATATTTTAAAATTTTAATTTTTGAAAATTATGAAATTTTCATCCCTAAACTATATTTGAGAAGTGATTTTGCCACATGTCTTCTACAATCATTTTCACAAAAATAATATGACATGGCTACTAAAATTGATGACATGTCTTATAGATTAATATGACATGGGCAATTATATTTAATGTTAATTTATATTTTTGGTAAACTTTTTAAATATGGTAATAACTCATGTATTACATTTATTGTCGATTTATATTTTTGGACTTTTTAAAAATATTTTAATAACTCATAAATCATCATTAAAATAAATATATTCAATTATGGCATTTCAAATTTTGAAATATCATTAAATTAAAAATATTTCAAAAATATATACATATTTTTAGAAAATTATAAAAATTAAATCATAAAATTAAATTAAATCGTAAAATCATTAGTTTCTTATATATATATATATATATCTACATATTTATAAATATTGTTTAATTTTAATTTTTGACAATTATGCAATTTTACATATTTAATTAAAATAAATAGATTGAAAAATCTACCTAAGATTATAATTTTAAATATATACATGCACATTCTTAAATATATTTCAAAATAAACAAAATTGTTTTTATCTTAATTTTAATGTTCAGTTAAATCAATTTAAATTAAAATATTAATAAGAAAAAGAAAATTTATAATATTAATAAAAAGATAAATGTAATTTATATTTATCTTTTAGAAAATATTTTAAAATTTTTTTACTGCACATGGTGCAGGAAAACACCTAGTAGAATAGATATGCAGTTACAAAAACAACCGATTACTTACAGAACTACAAAAGAACATAACTTAAACAAGAACCAAAGAGGCTTTGTGAGTTTACTTAAAGATTCCTCTCGTGTGGCTCGAGCCAAGGAAACCCTAGGAAATCGAAAACTTCTTTCTCCGTGGAGAGTTTCATGCTTGCACTTGCTTTACCACCCTGACAAAGAAACATGATCACATGCTCAAACCAAAAAAAAAATCAATTAATTCATTCCATTTTAATCATTCACTTTGTTGTTCCGCTTACCCTGTTACCACTTGAGCTGTGAGTAGCTGGGAACAGTCCGGTGTCGTCGAGTCGATATCCTTTGGATTCTGCTAGCAATCTCAGCCTGCGTTTTCCATTGCATATTAAATATATATATATATATATATATATATATAGGGATGTGTTTGTGTGTGTATTTTTTTCTTATTTAGCAACACAATCTTTTGTGGCAAGCATGGATTATATCTTGTTGATACCTTCTGTTCAACACGTCGTTCCCTGTCCAGGCTATGAGTCCGAATGCATAGATATCCCTCGGGTAAACCTGTGAAAAAAGCAACGCAGACATGGTGATGAATCAACATATCTTGTCCTTTGGCAATGAGCGTGGCTTGTGGGTCCTGTGGAGTTGTGGAGTTTTCAGTGTTACCTTAAAATCAATACGGCGCCTCAGCTCCTGACCAGGATAAGTGCATAGTCCAAAATACGTATCAACGCCTGAACCAGTACCCTGCATGATAGAGGGCAATCATTGAATAGAATCTTATATCAAGTGCTAGAACAGAGTATTTCGATGATTGACAAAGCAAAAAAAAAGAAATGTCAAGTTACCTCTTCACTGTGGGTACTGAAGATGAGATCTTCTCTAAGAAAGTTTATTTCCTTCAAACGCTTTACAAATTTTGTCAAGAAGCCCTTATGACTGAGTCAGGAGTCAGGACAATTAGCAAAGACAAGTTTTAGGGAAAAACAACAACGCAGGAGGAAGAGGAAGCAAGATTGTACATACCTTTGTCCATCAGGATGTGTGATAACGATATCTAGATCTCCGCAAGTAGCCTTCCCTCGTCTGTATGATCCTCCACATACAATATTCACCTGCAGGAAAGACAGCCGTATCCATTCCTTGTAAGGATTATCTACATCCAAGCAAACTGATAAAACTGAAAAGTTCATTACACCAGGCAAAACTTCCTCGCCGACTCTTTGTAGAAGTTGTTCCATCTCTTGCACCTACAACACAGAAAGTGTGAAAATATAAGGAGAAAGCTCCATAAAGGATAGAGAAGAAAAACAAAATTTAAGTAGGAGTCTGGGAATCACACCTCCTGGCGTGGAATCCTTGTTCTGATATCATCAAAATATTTCAACCCCAACCTCTGCGAATGCGTTAGTGAATCCTCGTTCTTCAAGTCTTCTAATGTGCGATGTCCTTTCTCATATAGCTTGAGTGCAGTAGCAGGACCAATGCCCCAAACTTCCCCAAACAAGCTGATTGTACGTACCTTCAATCCAAGTAAGGACACATTCCAAATGGTAAATAATTTGCAAAGAAAAAGTACTAGATATTGGTTCTCTAGCTCCAGGTCATTCACAGTATTTTCTTTAAAAAAAAATTTAAAACATGAAACAAAAAAAATAGTAGAATAACTTTTAACTTATGACTTCAAATTCTACCTTCTCATCTGTTTCAAAGTGTTCCAGCTTGGACAGCTTCCCTGTTGTCACGATTTCTTGAATCTGCCAAACTCATCAGGTAGAAGAATAATGTTAAGTTCTCATAGTAATACAAAACAAAGGTTATAGGTTGGTACTTGGAAAAGACAATGCATCAGTCCATGTAGTGCTTGCCAAAAGCTTATCAACTAGAGCAGATGAAATAGTTGGAAGTACCACAAGCATTAAAGGGTAAAGTGTATGCAGTTCTTGGAACACATTTATTAACACTCACATGATCTGTCAATGACTTTCCGATGCCAGGGAGGCGTTTGAGCTGATCAACGCTTTCAATCTTAGTGGGGAACTTCTCAATAACCGGTATAGCTTTGTAATAGCTAAAGGACCTCCTATCATCACCCAGAGCTTTTTTGAAAGAGAGAGAAAAACAAAGTCACGACTAGTTAAGATCCTTTAAGAGAGAGATAGCAAAACACCAATAATTATACCTACCTCTGTATATGTTAATTAGCTTCCCAAATATCTCAGTGATATTTCTGTTCAAATCAGGTGGTTTGTAAACCGATGTGGGCTGCTATAAATCAAAACAAGATTAATAAGAAACTTCCAAAACCAAAAAAGGATTCATCACCAAAAGAGTCAAACCTCTGATTGTGGAGTAGTAGTAGTGGGAATCTCTGCACTGCCTTCTCCAGTAGGACTAGCACTAGCAGAAGGAACACTGCAACTAGTAGTAGGCGAACCAGGTGATCCTTGTGTATCCTTTTGGCTTTCTAAGCCTACGGTATCAGAAGAATCAGGGGAGTCCCTAGCTCTTTTTGGAGTTGACGGTTGATCCTCACTACCACTCCTTGCAGGCAAAGACTTGTTTGGCTCTTCAGAGCCAATTTTGAGAAGGTACAAGTCTTCAACAGCCTTCTCTCCTGAAGTTAGACTATCTTCTAACCACTGGTAACTCAGAAGGCGCTACAAGAAAAGAAAAATCAAATGTACAATAAGAAAATAAACTCTCTTTTGACCTGAAAACATACATAAATGTCAAACATTTATTTTTTTTTAATTAAAAAAAAACTTACTCCTTTAAAACGAGACAGAGATTCTTTACTGAATTTTCCGACAAGAGATTGGGGATTCATGGCGAGAACATGAGTGAGTTTCTTAGTTAAACGATCTTCCTCCATCACTGCTCCTCCCATTTGAACCAGCTTCTCCTTCCATATCTTCAATTTTCAATGCGCAAAAAAAATGGAGATTAAAAAAAAAATTGAGAAAATTTGATTCTCTCTCCTCGAGCATAAACAAACCTGCAATCGACGGCGCTGGACTCCGGTGTCCACCATGAAAACTACCATTCCGGTGAACATCCCGTCCCGGTCTGGTGAAGGCGACCGGTTTCTTCCTCGCTTTGGCGCCATTTCCAATGCTTCTTCACTCGCGCAAATTTTGCTCCGTATTCCCAACAGCACCGAACGGCAAATTTTGTGAACTTAATTACTGTGTCGTTCGAAGCATGAGTTTTACCCTCGTTTCAATGAACCGAACCGAAATCAGACCGACAGAACCTGCTCTAAACCGGGGTTTATAGCTAAATCACAGTGTGACACGACTAACGTTGAAGTTTAATTTGTGATTTAACCATATTGTTGTTATTCAGCTCAATCTAATCCTAAACTATTAAAACATAAAGTACAGATAAGAATTAACCCTGATTTTAGTTACAATAGAATGCTACTCGTCTAACCACAATCGTTTAGAGTAATAATTAATAAACTTTTTTATCATTTAACCAGCCCATTACGATTGATTTACCCATTATTAACATGATTTTTTTCGTACTAACATAATTCGGTTTGCTATTCGTTAGTCGACAAATAAACTATTAAAACATAAGTACATATAAGAATTAACCCTGATTTTAGTTACATTAGAATGCTACTTGTCTAACCACAATCGTTTAGAGTAATAATTAATAAACTTTCTCATCATTTAACCAGTCCATTACGATTGATTTATCCATTATTAACATGATTTCTTTCGTACCCAACATAATTCGGTTTGCTATTCGTTAGTCGACAAAGATTATAATCTCTGCATAAATTGGTTTACAACTATTAAAGAACCAAGATTCTAAAATCAAGTTAACATAAATCATTTTTTTGAGAAATGTATTCTAAAGTGAACATAAAATTATTATTATTATTATTACTATATAGATTATACTATGTGATTTTCATGTGTTCATACATGGATACAAATATTTAAGAAATAATTAAATTATAAGAACTATTAAATATTTTTTTGTTTGTTTATAAGTAATAGGTTATTTTGTAATTTATATGTATCAATTTTACTTATTGTATTTACGTATTGATATCTTCCAAACGAAACCAGCTTGATAACCAAAAACCAATTCAAAATCAAAGATAACCCAGATTAACCATGAGTGAATGTGTGAAACTTTCTTTGAAATATTTTTAATATAAACCAGGAAATGAACAATCAAAATTACTGAACTTTCAATGTCTCTCACACTCTAGAAGAAAATCTCTACTTCCTTTTCAGTCATCTCAAGAACATGGTCTCTAGCGTCCGTCAGAGCACTCTGGATCTACCAAATGTAGATTCATATGGATTTGTTTCTTCCTCTCAATTTCATTATTCATTTTCTCACATAGTTCTTTACTTTCAACTCATTAAACTCAAAACAAAACAAAACAAAAAATAGAAAATATAATAAAGTGAAAAAGATATTCAAAACTTGTAGATGTAAGATTTCACATGTATTTTGTCTTATGATAAAAAAAAATGAGTAAATTTTGTGCATCATTTTGGTTGATGGTGCTATCTCATTGGTATATATAGTATAATGAGAAAAATTGTATCTACTACATGTGATTATATCTTTCATACAAATAGGATAAATGTGCTATATATTTATTTATTTTAGTGTCCAATCTATAGTATAGATGTGTAACAAGAAGAATGAATAAAAAATGATGAATCTATCAAATAGGATAAATGTGCTATATATTTATTTTTAAGTTGCTTTGTAAAAAGTGAGTTAAGATGTTTTCATCCACATTTTAAACAAGGGTAAAACTAAGATTATCAATATGTTTATGCTTTTAATTAGAAGAACAATGAGATATGTTTTATGCTATGAATTTAATGAAAAAAACATGTAAGATGTTTTATCCACATAACAATCAAATCAAAAAAGAGCATGGACACAAAAGCAAGTTTATAGATTGATAGGTATCACTTCTTAAAGAGCTGGAGTTGCGTTTGTTCTAACTCTCACACTCTAGAAGAAAATCTCTACTTCCTTTTCAGTCATCTCCAGAACATGGTCTCTAGCGTCCGTCAGAGCACTCTGGATTAACAAAAAAAAAATAAAGGACAATGTCTCAGTAAACCAGAATCTTTAAACAAGAGACCTGGTGGTGGTAGCAGATACGTTCTTACCTGTCCAAACTTGGTGATGAAGTTGTTCCCGAGGTTTATCGATGTAACCGTTACATCTTCATTGGCCTTAAGAGCTTGAGCAATGGCGAATGCACCATCATCCTGTATATGAGGTACAACAATAAGATAAAAGTAGCTTACGAGGTTTTAAATAAGACACTACGTCCAAGAACATATAAGTTTTCTTTTTTTATTTACCCGAATCTCATTAAATCCTAGATCCACTGATGTCAGAGCTTCATTAACCACTTTTAAGCTCCGAGCTAAGCAAGAAGCTCCCTGAAAAAAGAAAAAAATGTAAATATAAAACAAGTGAATATGCTCTGATAAAATTTGGATGCAAGTACCTCATCTCTAAGTCCATTTGCCCGCAAGTCCAAAACCGAGATCGTGTTGTTATATCTCAACATGTCTGCAACGTACTCAGCACCCTTAGCGGCTATCTGCAGGGCATATGAATGAAAGATCAACAATGATAAAACAAACAAGCAAACATTTTGAGGACGGGCTTTACCTGGCACCAACCAAGTTTGAGCGTCTTTACATTTCCATGGAACTTGAGAATTTCTGATAACGCTTTTGCTCCATCAGGTCCTATGGGGTTATAACCAACCTCTAACTGAATAAACAATGAGACTAGCACTGTCATCATCTTTCAAGTTATATAAGTAAATAAGGAAACAAAAATGAGAAAGAGTTTCTTGGCACTGACCGTCGTGATAACTGTATTATCTTTCAGCGCTTGAGCTATAGCATTAACTCCCTCTGCGTGGATGTTATTTCCACCCTATTTCACAAAAAAAAAAAAAAACGCGTTAACATCCACAAATAGCTTGAGTTAGGGAGACTGGAGAAGAAACTGGTCACTTCTCACAATGTCAATGGTTGCAATTGAACGGTTCTGCTTCAAAGCATCTGCAACCTTTTCAGCTCCCTGAAGTTTTATGAAAATCATTCGGTCAGTTAACAAGGCACATGATCCAGCTGAACTGTTATAAATTGGATTGTGTAAAAGGTACCTCATCGCCTATGTCATTCATGTAAAGATTCAACCAAACCAGGCTCTTGCTTCTCTTGATGTATTCTGCTACATAGAAGGCACCCTTTGTGGTGATGGAGTTGTTACCCAGGTCAAGCAGAGCCAGTTTCCCTGCACACAAATAGAGGTAAGAAAAGAGTTATAGTCTTCAGTTGAAGTATGAAGAGAGTTCTATCAGAAACTGCTCAAACAAAAAAAAACCTTTGTGGGAAGAAAGACCAGCCATCAAAGCACGAATCCCTTCATCTCCAATGGAATTTCCATGCAAATGAAGCTCCTGCAAGTAGAATGGCCAATGGCTTAAACGGATTTAACTCTCTCGATGACATAATAAAACATATAGAAAGGGACATGAGGAAGTTTGTGTACCCGTAGAGACTTATTACCCTCGAGCCCTTTAGCTAAAGCATTGGCACCCAAAGCACCACCATAGTTCCCACTGAAAGAGCGATAATATTAGACAAAATAAATAAGACAAGCAAGACTAAAACGATAACATCCATCTGCGATCCTAAACTCACTTGAGATGTAAATTTCGTAATGTATTATTCTCAGGAAGAGCTCCAGCAAGACTTGTGAACCCCTACCTCCATTTCAAAAGAAAAAAGGGGGTGAAGAGACAAGAGATTAATTTTATAAACTTGGTGTTTTTTTTGGCGCGATATAGAGGTAGAACTTACAGAATAGTCAATCATGTTATTATTCAACTCGATAACCCTCAAGGTTGAGTTTCTCTTCAACAACTCAGCAATTTCTTTCGCACCCTGCACAGGAATAATAGAAGTACTTGGATGCTTGAAATGAATTAAGGTTATTGTGTCTAACTAAGGAGCTAAATTACAGCATCCGCTTAGACAAACCTCGTCTCCTAAATCAGTACTGTTCAGCTGAAGTATCTCGATGCTAGAATTTTCCATCAATGTAGCACATAAAGTCTGTCATTACAAAAATAAAAGGAAACAATATCTCATAAAGACTATGTACACCTAGAGAATACGCTCCCTCTCTCTCTCTCTCTGATAACCATAAGACATTCAGAAAAAAAAAGTTTACTAATAGCATGTCCACTAACCTTAACTCCTTCATCACCGATAGGGTTTCCAGAGAGGTTAAGAACCTTCAACATAATATTCGACTGAAGAACACCATCAAAGGCTTTAACCCCCGCAGCTGTAATTCCATTTGCAGAAAAACTGACGTCCTCTAAAGTCTGAAACACCATATGGGTATGGTTACTAAATCAACACAAGAAGATCAGGAAGGTAAGTAAGTTGGCAGATAACAGGAGCTTTAACCTGATTGTACCCAAGGCTTTCAGCCAGAAAGAATAATCCTTCATCTCCAAAGTTGCATCCTACAACATAACACTCAAATATAAGCTACATCCATATTAAATTGCACTATCGACGACCAACAATAGTTTTAAGATCATATAAAGTAACACCTGCCATGTCAACACTTCTGAAGGACCTGAGCTCTTTAGCAAACTCGTTAAGCCTCTGCTTGTTCTCCCTATCAACCTTAGCAGCAAAACCTTGCAACAGATTGGTACCAGCACCGATTGACCATTTCACACCTTGTGCAGAAGACTTGCTATTATCTCCAGCTGAAGAAGAAGAAGAAGTCTTTGGAGGAGGAGACTTGGGGGACATGAACTTCTCCACCACTTTCCACAAAACTGTCAGCTGAATAAAACAAATTAGTACTAACAGACCAAGACATTAAAAAAGAAAGGAACTTTCAATGAACACAATCAGCGTGTACCGAAGGTGACAACAACGAATGAGCCAACGGGCAAGATGGAGGAAGCAATCTGCTGAACTTTAGCATTAGGAACCGCTTGTGACTCCTTGTAAGCTCTACGCCGCCTCGAGCCTCCTCCCTCTGATGAAGCTCTGATCGCAGAAAGTCTCGGACTTTGCCGAAGAAACACCACCGCCGGAGAAACGAACAGCCGGTGGGTGGAAGCTGAGCCGCCTCGGAACTCGAACCGCAACCCGCTCCTCCATTGGGACAAACCAGAAGAAGAAGCCTTTCAAGGTTCAATGATTGATTTAATCAGAAGCTAGAGTGATTGAAGAGAAGAAGAGGATTTGCTGCTAGTAAGTAGAGTTTACCTTGGAGAGAGAGTGGAGATAGAGAGAAGAGCTGGTGGTGGTGGAAGACGACGCCATCAATAGGCGCGAAAATCACACTCTGAGAACGGCGAATTGGAGAAGAAGAGAAGCGAAGAGAACAGAAAGAGGATGAAGATGAAGTGTGTGCTAAGCGCGTGCTATTAGATTCGGGTATTAACCGAACTCTAAACCGGGTTCAAACGTTCTTTTTTTTTTGTTAACCATTATATTTCATTAAAGCCCAATGGGCAACTACAGATGAAGTTCACAGGCCCAATCCCCATCGGGTTCAAGTATATCTAGCTGTATCTACTTTAGGTTCATAACATGAAAAAAAAAACATAAAACATGTGGACTTAAATTACACTATTGAGCAAAAATTATTTAATTTTTTTTTATTCCTGTTCGTCTTCTTCTTTCTTCTTCCTCTCAGCTCGGCGACGATGATGGCGTTCGCTGGAATCACGACTTCTTCGAATCCAACTTTTCTTCAGCTAAGGATTTCTACGAAAAGTTTCCGTCATGTGGCTCCACGTAATTCTATTTCATTTCCTCGTTCTTCATACGTGACTCTCAATCGGAGAAACCGTCTCTGTGTTCGATCCTCCTCTGCTCCAGGTTCGAATTGATAATAACGAAAGTTCTCTGCTTTTATCTTATCTTCCGATAAGATAGCTTTGTTTTCTCTTTGTGTTTTGTAGTTATTTTGATTCCCTTCTTGTATAAATGATTCGAAAGTATCGATTTTTTTTTAAATATGATTACCAAAAAAAAAGTGTCCATCTTTTTTTTTCTTTTTTTTAATATTCGGACATGTACTGAGTTTTGCTCTAGTTTGGTTTTTGTGTTCCATGACAAATCGAAAGTGTTTTTTTTTTTTGTAATTTTCTCAGCGGCAACTGCAGTGGAGGGACTGAAACCGGCGATATCCTTGACGGATAGTGCGCTTAAGCATCTGAATAAGATGAGAAGAGAGCGTGGGGAAGATCTGTGCTTGAGAATTGGTGTGAAACAGGGAGGTTGTTCGGGGATGTCTTACACCATGGACTTTGAGAACAGAGCCAACGCGAGACCAGACGATTCCACCATCGAGTACCAAGGCTTCGCTATAGGTAATTAAGTTTCCTCCCTTGGTAGACTGGCCATGTTATATATGAATTGTCGTCACCTATTGTGTGTGTTTGAAGCATGCATCCAAGTAAGAAAGTGATGTGGCTGTTCGGTAACAATCATCAGATGAAGTTCTTAGCTTGACTTGATTGTTGTCCAGGAGACTTCAACTCTCTATTGTTTTGTTTGCAGTTTGTGATCCAAAGAGCATGCTCTTCCTTTTCGGGATGCAGCTTGACTACAGCGATGCTTTGATCGGTGGAGGCTTCTCTTTCTCCAACCCAAACGCTACCCAAACCTGTGGATGTGGCAAATCTTTTGCTGCCGAGATGTGAAACAGCTTTTATCGCAGTAAAAAAAACACATGTAGTTTATAGACTTAATAAAACGTTGTGTATTATGGCTGTAGAATTTCTCAACTGAATCAGAAAACACTGTAAGCATTTTTCATCTGTGATGTTCAATACAAAATGCTTATAAATATTCAACTTCTGGTTACAAATTCAGAAAGCCAAAAAAAAAACAAATTGATCAAAATTCATCAGGTGACTATAACACACATTAGCTCCAGATCAGGCTCTTCTCTTCTTGTAGGATTTGGAGGAGTGCTTATAATCATTGCCCCTCTTTTTGGCTGATTTATCAGTAGACCCACTTGGTTTTTTGGCCTTGTATTCAGAAGATTTGCTAGTCTCGATACTGATGATACCACTTGAAGAGATCTTAGACTTCTCCAAAGCTTCAGCTTCTTTGTCACCAATAGCAAATTGTTCGAGCAGCTCAGGATCCAATTCTATCTTTGCCCTCATTTGTTCCTATCAAACACCAAACATTAAGTGTGAATGATCTTACTCCACCTCACATAGCATCAAAAACAAAAATATAAAGCTTGAACAGAAGCAAATACCTCGACTTGTTTTGCTCCTTCCTTGAGATCTTCGTCTACAGATACATTGTGAGGTTCAAGCACTCTCTGCAACCATATAAGTCAATCATGAATCATATATTCAAATATGAGTGATTGTAAATTACTGAGCAAAGGTACACAGAAGTATCCTCTGTTAGTTTTGCAATCTGAACTTACTTCTTTCAACCGAGGGAAGGTGGCTTCGATCTCCGAAGCTGCGATTCCATTCAAATATTTGTACAACTTCTTGCCAACCTTCAATAGAAGTGAGTGTATTTGCCCCCTCTCTAGCTGCATTTGTCTCTGCAAGTCAAATGTGACAATCCAATTTAGAACATCTACAAGTTTATCTCCAAACGACGGATGAAACGTGAGTCCAAATCATGGACGTTATCTCAAGAGTATATAAATGTCATACCTCGATGGTGGAGAAATCAGACTCCTGCAAGCCCAAGCATAGGAGAACAGATGCTTGGACATATGAAAGCGTGACCGGGAGCTTCTCTTGAAAATAGTGATGTGCTAGAGTTTTACAGAGGTCATAAACCTATAAAATAGAGATAAGAAAAAACAAAGAATCACCCAATGGAACAAAAATAAATAACAAATTAAAACTCAATATGTTCCTTGACCAAAAAATGTATCTAACCAGATTGAAGTCCACAAGATTGTCAGTGTACGCTCTGAGTCTCTCCATATCATAAGGAGAAAAGACTCTGTCGAGTTTCTTTAAATATCCATTTTCTGAACTTACCGAAGAATCAACTTCTGTGAAGTTGATCTTAGGGTTTAAGACACTAGAGACAAACGAGTGATATGAGAATAATGATCAAATCCTCCAAGAATGTAATGAACCAAAAGAAGGTTTAGTGCTAACCTCATTGCAAGTTTATAATCCATCTTCTTGAACTTATCGCTCAACAGCTTAGAGAACCTTATCCTGAAATCTGTACAAAAAGGAAGAAGTGGCCAAAACATTAAACCAAGAACGGCAAAATCTAGTTCTTGTTAAGAATCAACAAACCTTTATAGAAGGGAGCAAAGAAGCCCAGTTCATCAGACTCGCTAATTTCGAACTCATCGTTGTTTAATGGTTTCAGAAGCATGCATGTGTGCTCACCGGTCACAGAACTCTGATCCAACCAAATGTAGATATTGTGTTACTAACTACTACTACTATTATACAAGCCATAGATAAGAAACTCAGTAGAAGGAGTAGAGAGATGCTTAACTTGTATCTGACTGATATAGAATGGAGCAAACTTGTGTTTCCTCCAGAAACGGAAAAGATCCAAAGTAAGACCAAAAGAGACACCTAGGTAGTGGAGTCTCTCTGGTCGTCGATCACGAAGAGGGACCAGCAACGGTGGAAGATTGGCGCGAGGTTTTATTTGTTCCTCAAGCAAAGAAGCCTATGGAAAAGCATTCAGGTAAGAAGCTTAATGCATAAACCAAACAAAAGTAGATAGAAAAAACACGAACCTTCTTAGCAGCTTCGGTAACTTTAACTGGTGAAGCCTCCACGTCGAGTTCATCATCGCCTTCTGATATTGAAGCTAGCTGCCCCTCAAAATATCTGTCCACATCAATCAATTAAGTCATTATCGTCAACCATTGATAACAGCTTACTGTCTACGTATGTAGATTTTCATGAATTTTACCTGGTCAATAGTTCAACCGCAGCAGATCCATATCCCATCTGAATAGAATGCAATAACGAATTTGTTAAATTTACATCGAACCAAACAGATTAAATGAGCCTAAGCTAACTCACCTTCATGGCGTTGGGGTGGACTGCTATGCGTACAATACGAGCACCAGAAAGAGTTGGGAAGACAAGGTCCCTGAACTGTTCACAGAACTTCCATGGTATCTGATCTCCATGTGGTGAATGACCATCTCTCAAACTTCTGATAGCTGATTTCTCAGATATCTGTCCTTCAAGACAGACCTGCAAAAGTACACATCCTGAATCAGTCACAATGCTGCAAACAAACAACTAAAGCAGATCTCCTAGTTTTATTTTATTTTTGGATCTCAAATAAAACAGAAAGTATTGAGCCCTATACCTGAACAACACAGAGTATATCAGGAAGCTGGTTTTTGGACTCATCAACAGGACCTGTACCACATAGAAGTTGAAGGCGAGTACTCTAAATCCGGTGATTTTATTATCTAACTATGAGTAATAGAAGCAGTTATATACCGAGAAGCACAAACAAATGATGAGCAGGAGCATCCGCCAGCAGTTGAAGATCATTAGGAGAATTCTTGTAGTGAGAAGAGACACAAAGTGCCATCATTCGCTGCAGAATACCACTTAATGTCAAGTTACTATTATCAAAATAAAGTTAGTAAACAATCAGATTTTAAAAATCAACTATTATTACCTGTAGAAACAACTCACTGTCTTTGTGATAAGAAAACAGCGTGTCTCGGTTGACATAGTAGAGATCACACTGACTTGGCAGAGGATGGCTACAATATACAGAAGAAACAACCAAAAACCGAAAGATCAGTTGGGGGGAAGAAAAGGGATTATTTTTTATTAACAAGAACTTTGTATTATTTTTTTACGTGAAATCTCCATACCATGAAGGACTGGGGAGACAATTAGCAACATCAAGGCATAGTAGACCATTGAGCCAGGATTCAATTGGATCTCCAGAAGCGTATCTAATTGACTCAGTAAGTTCTATCTTCTTGAAAAGGCAACCTGAATCCAAAGAAACGACAGACAGTTAAGGTACTCCCCAAGGTAACAAATAACAAATTAACATCATCTACAGAGCCAAGAAGAGAATGGATTTCTAATACTAAATACAAATACATTGAACAAGATACAGAAGTTAAATACCAGAAAGGGAGCCTTCAACACCAGTAGCAGGGGCTCGGCTTTGTTCTTCTAGCTGTTGGAGGAGTTTCAGAGACAAAGACCTACCAGTACCTTCATACCTTTGATAAAGAAAAGGAAGTCAGTGAACCTAACTGGCCCAAATTATAATCACGGCATACATAATGGTAATGTAAGCAGAAAAAATCATGTTTCAACGTACCCACTGACAGTGGATGATAAGAAAACTAGGTAAGGTCCAAGTAGCGACTTCACAACTGGCAAAGGAATCGCAGCTGCTTCATCAATAACCAACAGCTCAACTTGTGAGAGCTTCTCGTGTTCATGCGGTTGTATATACTGCAAGAAAGAACAAGAGAAAAGCAATTAGAGATAAGTTCACAAATATTTATCAAAACATTATCAGACAAGCCACAGTTTATTATAAAAGCCAGGAATGAACAAACCTGGATCGTTTGCCTGTGCTGCTTAAAGATGTTTATCCGTACGATTGCTTTCTTGAAGTCAGGATTCACACTTCTCACAACATCATACTCAAGATGTTCCTTCAAAAACATATAGTCGAAGAATGTTTTAATCTCAAATTGCCTCGAGATAATGCAAGACCAGCAAATAGATTTCTTTAAATGACCTTTGAATATGTGATGCATAAGAAGTTCATATTACCTTGTATTCAAGAGCATCGAAACCTTTGCAAACAAACTCGAAGAATGTTTTCAAGTTATCTGGGCTTGGTGCTGTTACGTAGATATTAGAATACCTAACAGCAAATAAGATAAAGTATCCATAAGTTAACGTATATATTATCATAACATTTGTGAAATAAAAAAGAGTACATTAACCCAAAGCCTACCCAGCAGCAACAGCCCCGGCAACAGCTAAACCAAGTGCGGCAGATTTTCCACGACCTCGACTAGCAATCAGAGCAACTATGCTCCGTAGAGTCTTATCCAGTATTGCATCGAAAAATGTGACAACAGCTTTACCCTAAAAAAAACAAAACAGATACTCAATCCTGATCCAATGTACAACACTTCTTCATCCAATGTACACAGGGGGCAAAACTACATACCTGATCCAATGTACAACACTTCTGGATCAAAGGACCAACAGGAAAATCATCACTTAGTGCATCTTTCAAACTCTTTAGATCTTGTTCTGCCTCAGAAAGTCCCTCCGGATCCTTTTACCAGAAACACATGAAAGTAAACCGTTAATGATGCTCTAAGAGGCATGATGGAAGATAGTTTCTCTCAACAACCCTTAAATCTGCTAAAACAAATTACCTCCTTTGCTGGAACTTTTGTGATAGATCTGATATGAGACGAAAGCGGCAGTATATTCAGCTCGTCATCCATGACAACGCATGCTTTGCAGGACGCTAGAGATAACAGAAAACGCTCGTTGAAACGCCCGGAAGTTTCAGAGTGTGACTCAGTTCGAAATCTATCATGCACATCCTGATACGAAAAGGAACCAATCATGTAAAAAACTAGCCAAGCAAGCAACATAATTTACATAACTGCCAAAATCACGGTTCATACCATAACCATGGTGCATAGACTAGTAAGTGAAGCAAGAGATTGCAATAGTAATACAACCAGCCCACCCCCTTCCACCGTCTCAATGGTTCTTGCTAGTAGATTTGGGGTTAAAGCTTCAAAATCCTAAACATATAAAATCAAATACAAATGTTTTAGTAAGTAGCAGCAACTATATTTACTTATATCATAATTAACCAGGCCTACCTGTAGGATGCACATGCCAAAAGTATTCCCGAGGACTCTTTCAGAATCTTTGTACATGCAATGTGTTACTTCCCCAACATCAAGGAAAAGAGAGAAAGCGTCAAGCTTTTCAGGATCTAATTGTCCTCTCTCCTTCATCTTCTTCAGCTGCTTTGAACGTTTTTTATTGTGACTGCACAAAAAAAAAAAAAACAATTCCACTATTTAATATTCAGGACCAACTTATGGACTTTGCATAACTTGGTTACATGATTACTCTTGATGACTAAAACTAACTCCACGACTATGCCTAACATAGTTCATAAATAAACTATCATTCTCAACATGGAAAGACCAAAAGAAAATAAAACATAAGTGCGTTCTAATAACAACGTTTCAAGGTAAAATTTCAAAATTGGAAAAGATTAATATTTTCTGAAACACAATGATGATAAACAGAACCTGCTAATGTCGAGTCTGTTCTTGTAGCACCATAGCACACTTGTGTTAGACTTCACCATCGATTTTGACAAAATGTGATGAAGATTAACAATCTGTTACATAACCAAAAGAACACGCATTATAACTCATCTCCAAGAACCCAAAAAAAAAAAAAAAAAATTGAAGGAGAATGAAAAAGTAGAGATTTTTTATAAGAAGAACAGAAGAGATTACCTGGTCACGAGACTTGTCACCGACGATGACAAACATGGAACGATGTCTAAGTTTAACACCGTTTTCAATCAGAGTCCTGATACGCTCGTCTACCTTCTTCCTCATTCTCACACACCAACTTTTTGCTTCCTAACCTTATGTCCGAAACAACATTTAATGAACACACAGTTAAGTGCTGTTTTGTGCAAAACGATATTAAGACAAACCCATGTTCTTTTTTTTAGTTCAGATAGATTCAAAACATAAACCCATTTGAAAATAATCTTTCCTATTACAAATTCGAATCAAAGTTTCGAACTTTCTATGAGAAACTCAACGAAGCAAAGTCTCAGAATTTATAAAAACACCAAAAAAAAAAAAACACAAACGGATTTCGACTCCAAGCTGTGAAATCAATACTTCGTAGGCTGTGAACAATAGTAACGTGTGTGACGGAGAACGAACCTGTCTGAGATTGAGGATGGTGTGACGGAAACAAGCAGAGAGGGTGAAAGAAACAGACTTTTGTGTGTAACAAAGCAGAGAAAGCTAAAACCCTAAAACCCACAGGGTATCCACCTTTAAACCGAGATCCGACCGGTTTGCTTTTTTAAATCGGTTATCAACGCGCATTGGGCCCGTAAAGGCTGTAACTTGTAGCCCATTGGGTCTATTAAAAAAAAAACAATTTAGCTATATAGCGCGCCTATGATAATATTGTTAAAACAATTTAGCTATAGAGCTCTTTATGATCTACAAAAAAACATTTAAAACTAAAGATTTGTAACAATATGCATATTGAGTCTGAACTTGATTTAAAATATATTAACTTCTTCTTGCATTGATTGAGCACTGAACTAGAGTGTACGTTCTTTTCATAGAGAATACAATATACATATTCTAAAGATTGATGCCTGCACACGACATGATCAATCGAATATTTACTATCTAGCAAATAATGATGCACGCAAATAGCCAACTATGTATTAATTTAAGAGAAATTATATATACTTGTCACTTAGTACACGTCTTCGACAATCAGAGCTTCTTCGAAGACATATCTGATCGATGGGTGCTCTACCAAATTAATTTTATAGACCAACTGATTAATTTAAAATCGATATTAATTTTTAACTTACATCTAACGCCAGTGTTTTAATTATTAAATCAAGAATCATTCAATCTAATAAAGTAAAGGATACTTCTCGTCCTATATATTACGTAGAAAAAACAGATTGTCCTTCTAAAGAATTGTAATTTCGCAACTACACACATATAACGAGTCTTTCAAACAACTACAGTCGAATAATAATTAAAATATAATCTTTATGTATTGCATTATATACTAGTTTCCTCGATGGTCAAATGTAACGTTGAACCACTCAGTAGGTTTTAAAAAATAGACTTTGCTTTAAGAAAGCAATAATTTCAATATTGATGAAAATTATAATGGATGCATATGCCGTTTTATATTTTATAATCCATAGTTGATAGAAGGATTGGTGGTACAGATGGCGAAGTCTTATTGAAGAAATATAATGTTTAATCAATTTGGATGAACAAGCTAACCTGACCTAGCTTGGATATATCTTTATCACCCACAACACTAGATAACATTATCTCTTCTTCTTAATAATTCATTTAAATTTTGAAAATTAGTCTATTTCGTTTAGTGGCTATCCTCCAATATGATTACATTTCATATACCATGGTAACATGTCACATGTTGTGATAATAAAACACAACAAAATACTTATTAGGTGACCTAAGTTTGAAAGGAGCTTTTAGGGCACGGCGAATAGATATCCTATTAGTATAATTTCTATGTATATGCATATGATCATCACTTAGTAGAATCTATGTATACTGTATACATAATACATTCAAATACAAGTTCATACAAAAACAACAAATACTCTATACAGGATGAACTATATTTCACTTATTTCAGCAGAAATAGTTATAGAAGTATAACCTTTTTTAAAATAAAAAAACAGTAAAAACTTTTCTGAGACAAAAAAAAGAATAATAATAATGAAATACTAGCTAAAGATGAGCCCTTTTTCAAAAAAAAAAAAAATACTAGCTGAAGATTCTTGATATCATTATGCTAGGGTTTGCATTTTCCATCATGGATTTTGTCATGGTTGGTTTGTCAATGTATTAAATAGCATATATATTTGCATTTTTATAGCTAATGATGATTAGTGCAATGTATTAACAAATAATAAGATTTTACATTAAAATTGTATATACAAACATAGCTAGTATTTTCTAGTATGAGATAAAAGAGAATGATCACAAATATAAGGTAAGTAACAACTTACAACTGTTTAAGGAAAATCCCAACTTGAAAGAAAACAAATGTATAGTTTGCTCATATACAAGTAGCGATGTTCCGAACTTAACAAAAACATTATTACCAAAATTAGGAAACATACGAAATGGACAATAAAGGAAACCCTCTTTAGCGAAATATTAAATAAAATAAAGTATAAATAAAATGGGATAATCATCTAAACACATATAAGCAATATGGAGGAGTTCCGTTGGTGTTGGAAGTGACATGTGTTACACAATTAAAGGGGCTTCCAACATTTGATGTTGGATCTTTAATTAAGCTTACCATTCTAATCAGTGTAATCACGCAATTGATTGAATATATAACCTGCCGACTCCATTCTAATATATATTATAGGTATTCTAAAGTAACAGCCAAATATGAATTGAAGAACATATTTATTTAGAGATTTAGTGGGAAATTTCAAATCAATCTTACACCAAATCTATTTGAAAGAATAAAATCTAAGTCAAGAAATGCCACCACTAAAAATTCACCTATTCGGTTCTTGGTAAGGCAATGATTATCGGTGTCCCTCACGTGGTCCTTTGGGGGGGGAGGGACCACCATTCATCAATATCAAGTAGGACTCAAGAGAAAAAGTCGCTAGATAAGAAACTTTTTGGACGCGTCCTTAGCTTTTTCTGCGGGCCCCACCATATGTGGCGGCACGCGAGTGGTTCACTTCTTTTTTTTTTTTTTTTTTTTTAAAACCAGAAAATAGAAAAAAATAGATTTTAGGGACTTATTATCGTCCAACCGATAATCATGCTCTAAGAGTATTCGTACAATTCACATACCTCTATCTCTTTTACTTATTAAAAAAACATAAAACAATTCATCAAAAGACTCATATTAAGTTTTTAACAAATGAGGAATTTTAAAGAAAAAATCAATTTTCGAAAATTTGGCATTATGTATAATATATGGTTAATCTATGGAAACTATAGAGTTCACTGCAATTTATGTTTTTGGTTATCAGATAAACATTAAGTTTGTATAAGTAGAATTATACATCTCTATATATGTCATAATGTCCATGTGCATGCATTACATAACGGTTTAAATGGGTTTTCTTTTGTTCACGAGTTACTTGAATCTTGTTGAAGTTCATAAGCTTGTAAAGAAATATTACATTAGATCATTTGTAACCTTTGACATGAAATTTCTAGCAAAATATTTGAAATTTGACTATAGAACAAATTAAAAGCGTGTACGCACATATGAACGTATATCAGCAGATGTCTTCACCACTACGTACGATCTGTAATTATGTATATCTAAATATATAAAATGCGCCAACAAAGAAGCACGTACGCGGTACCATGAAGATAAATAGACTACACTCGTTCTAAAAAATACACTAGGCAAAAAGTGAATGTATTAGTTAATTCTAAAAAATAAGAAAGTGAATGTTTCAACATGTTTTCTCCACCTATTAAGCAATGCACCACTTAGATTAATGTATCACAAAACAATTAACTAATGACTAAAAATATAGAAACATTTTCAATTAGTATTCGGCTAGCTAACAACCTAAGGATCAAGAAAAATATATTGTGACTAGTACTTGAAGTCTCTAGCTCGATCTACTGTTTTTTCATTGGACGATGATTGGAAATTATATATATATATATTGTGAATTATACTGTAATATGTTTGAGATTGTTAATTTTTAGAACTAACCTATTTGAGATTATCAATAAAAAAAAATCTTCAACTCACTTGCTTAAATGAATTTAAAACATATATAAACCTAAACCAATTAATAAAACTCAAAGTTCATCAAGTATACTATGTCTCGTTTTTTTTTCTGCAATAAAATACATCACCAGTATACATTTTAAATCATATGGATATTATGCCGTATCACCGGCAAAACCTAGATGAAGATCCAGCGGGTTAATGCTTCTCTTCGAATCAGAACGAGAAGTCAGATCTCTCTGGAACTGAATCATGTTTTGTCTCGCACCGTACATCTTACCCATCTCACCATTTTGTTCACTAAAATCTTGAGAAGTGTCTTTATTACCAAAGCTAATCTGCGACGACATGGACGACCACTCCTCGTTGAACAAACCCATCTGACTATTCAAATGCATGGAAGAGAACGCGCAATATGACGGCGTCTTGTACTGTCTCTGAAATGACGTCGTTATGGGTTGTTGGTGGCTGGTGAGATAATAGCCGATGCTGGCTCGTCGAGCTTGAAGCTGAAGCCTCTTCTTCTTCAACCTCTCCTTCTTGTGAGCGTTTTGGTGACCACCCAAGGCTTGAGAATTTGCAAACTCTTTGCCGCAGTATTGGCACTCGAGTCTTTTCGCTGTGAACGACGTCGTCTTCTTCGTTGAAGAGCTTACGCTATCCGCCGTCGTGACATCCGGGGAACGATTACCACCGCTGATGAGTTCGAAGCCGAACAGTTTTATGGTCTTGTCGGAGGAAGAGCCTGAGGAGCTTTCGCCTGTACGAGACATTGTCGGAGATATATATGTGTTTATGTATTCTGGTTGGTTTAATTAGCTTTAGGATATGTACGTAACGTAAATGATCTTCTTTATATAGCAGAGTCGAGAGACAGATGATGTTTAGTTTAATAATTTGTAATTAATGATGCATTGCATCTGCACTATAATATAGTATTGGAAGGGTTTTATATTAGTCATGAACAGCATCGGCTAATATTGTTTAGGGTTTTATAATAAAGTATTTGTTTGAATCTAAGGTGTGACGAGAAATGATCTTGGAAAATAAACTCGATAGGTACTTATATATGTACTTAATACAAACATTACACTAAACACGGAGTATTTTTATACAAATATGTGGATACCACGCGCCTTTTATATGCAAACAATAGAAACATATTTACAAAGACTTAGCTTGTCAACTTGTTTTATCTTTCTTTGTCTTATGCAGTTATGCATAATACATAATACACATTTGCTTGAATTTTACAACCCGTGACTTTAAAATATCGTGGAAAGATACTTTCTGTTTAGTGCGTGTATAAAATAGTTGTTTGTGCGTGTATAAAATAGTTTGATTAAGTTGAGATATGCATAATTTCTAATTTAAAATTGTATATGAAAATGGATGCAGCGATGAGCTATCACACCACTTGTGACAATCAGTACAAAAGTTATATTCTAAGCTTAAAGAGAAGATTAAGATGTTAATATCATATTAGAAATAAAACCAAAAGTCAAAGAAAGATATGAAGAAAAATAAAGCTAATCAATAATCAATATAACCGAAAATATATCAACCGGAAGGATAATACTTTGATTCCAAAATAATGTTAAATTTTAACTTGGCACGCAATAAACATTGTATTTTACATCTACCATCAGCTCTTTTTTTGTATTAAAAGGTTTCATCATATGCAAAAACTAATGAGATGTCGTCCAGTGTTCTCAACTAGAAATACTTATCAGTCTATAAATCTAGTTAACATATTCTTTTTTTATTATTATCTGAACTTCATTAAACACCATGAAATTAAGATATATATTTTTGGGATACATAGCAGGCAGATGAAAGCTAATCCTGAAGCAAAGCCAGCAGAATAAGAGAACTGATCATGGAACATGGATCGAAGCTTCTTTATAGCTTATCGCAGTGTCTTCCACATAAACCAAATATCATTTGTCTAATTGCCGTGAGAAAAGAAAGAAAAGCCTATATTGACCATGTTTAATGAATGCTAATTAAATGATTAAAATAATTAGGGGAATTGCTAGTTGCCAAATGAAGGAATACAAGAAGTGGGCAATGATGCAAGCATCTATACTATACAACAAAAAAAAATATTCTTAAGTCTAATCTTCAAAACAAGATCTTGGGCAAATCTTCATAAAGCATGAGAAGACATTATTTTAAACAGAAAGAAATATCATATTAGCAAAGAGTATAGATTATTCTATTTCAGGTGAATCAAGTCATATGATAATCTTATTTTAACAAAATAATTATAATGAAATGGCATTTGGTTTGGACAGTTGTTCCATTAAGACCCCACTGTTATTGTAACTTAAAAGATAGATCAAGACAATTAATTAAAATAATAATTATTAATCGTTATTAGGTGTTGTAATAATGCCACTTGTACAACCTAAGATCTCTGATTGGAAGACTTTCTTGCCACCAATTGGTGTCGCATGCAATTAAAAGCTCTTTCCTCTCCCTTGGGTCTTTTATTTTATTTTAGTTTTTAGTACTATACTAGATAAAGAGAATTCCAAATAAGTATGCTGTCAACAATAATCTTATATTTATCCAATAAGATGTGGAATAATTTTAGCCCATTATGTTTTTTTTTTCTCTTTTAAAAGTTTCTTTGCGGTGGCTACTAGGTGGGTGGGTTGGTTTCTATATTATTCTATATATCCTTATATTTACATATATGATATATCAACTATTTCCACCTACTTAGTTGTTATATTTATTTGTTTTCCCATCGAGCATTCTAACATCAATACAACAACCATGTCTGAAAAGGCAGTTAGTTTACGTTACCCATAAAACTTGCATACTACCATGTTAATGTAAGGGTTAACTCTAGTGTATGTTGATAAGGAAAGATATATCTTGTGAGGGCGTGCCAAGTATCACAAAATTTGCTGCAAACCATTTACAGTGCTGTTAACTCATTCAATATATAGCCGAAGTTGAAATATTTTTCCCATGCATCTCGATAATAATGTAGTTGTTGACAATGTTAATACAACATGTATAAAATTCCATGTTTAGCATGGAATTCAAGAACAAACATAACTTAAAGAAAAAACAATCTAACTAACTCAAATGGTTTTAGTAAACAAAAAAAATTAGTCAAAAAAACTAACTCAAATGGTTTCTATTAAAGTTATAGCAAATGTAACTTACTGGCAAGAGGACATCCTATTCATATATATATGATATACTAGCTTTAACAAAGCGTTTGTTTTATACTAGCCTTAACACAGCGTTTGTTATATCAAAACAGATCTAATATAAAAAATTGCCAAGTAGATTTAATAAATTTTTCAGTGTACTTATTTAGGTTTTAAAACCAACAAAAACGAAAAACTAGAACATGACATAAAAATTTGATAATGATGTAAGTTGAATTAGTTTTAACATTTTCAATTAGGTCGAATAAGATCTATGATTAGAGTATCCAAATGTGGTCCCTGCAGTTTGCCTCTACGATTAATCAAATTCTTGCTTCTCTTCTAGACAACTCCAACGAGCACTTGAACCTTATATCTTATTCGATATATTTTATGGGAAAGCAAAAGAAGACCAACAATGCTAAGACCAGAATTTTAAACTACACCATGTAGCTAATTGATGAATAAATAAGATAACAAACAATGATAAGATATATCTAAATGTAGAACTCATAATTTCTTAACTTCAAGATATTAATATTGACTACAATTCAAATAAACGGTCAATACATAAAAAATGCGTTACTTGCCTGCATAACAACTACAATGCCCTCGTTTCTGATTTTTATTTTTAATATACACAAGAATCATGACAACCCTAATAAAGGATAATATTATTGGAATTTCTTATATTTTTTTCTTAAATGTTAAATTTATTCAAAAAAAAAAAATCGTTTATACAATGAAAAAGCTTCATAGCTAGTGTTAATAGCATATAAACATTCATAGATTTCAAATGCGGTATTATCTTGTGGAAAATCAGAGAGTCATCGCTTCACCATAATTGTGACTACTTCCCCAAGAAAGGAGATACAGTTACGGACACTCTTGTCCACGAGTGTAACCAGCTTCATTGATGGAAGTGGCTGTTCTCCATGGGTTCTCGAGTTGTGTTCTCTCTACACTGAGCATAAAGCAGCTTGGAAAACATAGAGTATATTGCAAGCTAACCATGTCAAAAACATGTAGATACTGTCATATTTTTTCCAGTTCGCAGATAAAACTGTGGGATAGGTCTAACAACTAATGCCTGGTTTCGTAGTTATAGGAAACTTAATTTCTTGTAGATAGTATTGGGCCTTTTTAAAATCTTTAGCTGCAGGCTTATATAAAAGTTAATATTACTCCAATCTGCCAACCTTTCCAGACCGTTTTGGATTTATTAAGTTCACCCTCCATAAACTAATAGTACAACATTTGGGGAGAGGCCCGATAAGGTTTAAGGCCCATGATGAACTTTTAAGTAACTTTAAGCTACGATGTTTTTGATCTCTTTTGTCTCGTGCTCTCCTATTTACCTCGAGAATTTTGGATTGTTCTTTTTGCTAAATTGTAAATGTCATTACTTCGAAAAGAATTAAGGTTCGGTCACAATGAATTGAAACCAAGATCTGCTATAACAGTCATTCAGATATCAAAAAGGCCGCAAAAAATTAAAAAACCTCTAAGAACCTAGATGATTTAGTCCAAGCTTCTAGTAATAGAAAACCTGAAACTAATTTACATTTCAGAACAAGAGACAACAATTTAGCCTCGCTAACCAAGACCTTCTTGTTAAGCAAAAACAAACCTACTATGGCAATAGGAATAACCAAAGGGTAGTATCAGTCGAGCACTCACCGAAGTGGTTCTAAGCAGGCATCGACGGAGGCGGCTGGCTCACGCCCCGGAGCTTCACTGGAGGAGGACGTCAACAGAACTAGACCCTAGTTATCTCAACAGAAGATGGAGTGTAGACCTGTGGCTATGCTGCTGAAGGTGAAGCTCTAGTTACGGTCAAGCGCAAGTGGAAATACATGCTCCCCATCCGGTCACGCGACACAAAAGATACAGCAAAGACAACAGGAACACCCAATCAAACTGTCGGAGCCTTGGCATAAGAGAAATAAAGCACGGGAGGGGTTGAAGACTCCTTAATCAAACAGGCGACCTAGAACAACGAGAGAGAGCTCAGCCTTGAAGCAGTTGAAGCCGCCACAGCGGGAAGTCCTCAAATCCCTAGTGAAACGACGACGGTAGCTAGAAGGAAAGCCCAATCGATCGCTGGAGGAGCGCCATGGATGCCGTCTCTTGGACTAGGTGACAGAGGTCCTCGGTGGTGCGTCTCCAACCACCTTACATTCAGAGACTGAGCGGAGAAACTCTACAAAATCCTTGGATTAACCGGTAGAGGAGGCCGACTGGAGCGAGACGACGATGCAGGAACATGATGGTAGCGACCCTTCAGAGACTCCGGCGGGTCTCAGATCTCAGATTTGACCCAGATCCGAGCGCAGACGGCGACTACAGGGAGATCCAAGGCGTCCAAGAGTCCTCTTTTTGTTCTTGCTTCGCTAGTGTTCCCGA
Source organism: Raphanus sativus (assembly GCF_000801105.2). Taxonomy (NCBI): domain Eukaryota; kingdom Viridiplantae; phylum Streptophyta; class Magnoliopsida; order Brassicales; family Brassicaceae; genus Raphanus; species Raphanus sativus. The sequence goes on along the minus strand of NC_079518.1, from coordinate 1,705,969 downwards.
GAAAACAAAGACGTCTTTGATTTATAGCAGATCGAGTGGAAGAACTCCATCAGAACTAGAAGCACTCTGCAAAGAAGAGAGAATGAAGGGAAGACAGCTTGGATGTGAGAGGATAACAACGACGAACCCAACACATGCGGTGATCGGAGCGAGTGAATCACCGACCACCGCGAGAAAACAGAATTTACGGCGGCGGCACTAGGTTAAAGGAGACAGAGAGGGAGAGACTCTGGAGAGAAATTTTCTCTCACCTCTCTCTTGTTTTTTTGAGAATTTTGGATTGTATGCCTTTTTTGTCCATGATTTACGATTGAGACTTGAGAGTCGATCGAGACAGGTACGAATGAATGACAACTGATGAGTTGGCATTAGTGCTAAGTTTTATAATCCCAAGATAATGATATTGCTATATGAAATTCTGGTACTCTAATTGTTTGTCTGTCTACAGTCTACTGAGGCTTGGTTGTTTCAAACACAATTTATGTGTTTGCATTTACACGATGACAATTCAATTAATATGATTTTCGATAAGTTAGAATGTATAACAAAATTAATTTTATATTGTAGTGGAGTTTAATCTATCTTATTAAAACAGAAACATTATGTTGGACCTAACATTTATTTTGTAAATTTTTAAATTAAATACACATTTATACTTTATAGTTAAACCTACATTAAATCACTAATGTTTCTTTCTTTATACTACTATTCATGTTTCCAAACAATATACTTATTTCTTTATACTACTATCAATGTTTCCAAACAATATATTTTTTATACTACTATTAATGTTTCCAAACAATACAATAATTAATCTTATTTATTTTATATCTATAATTTTCTCTTTAAAATTTTGTAGAAATATCATAATTTCATAAATTGCAAAATAATGAACTTTAAAATTTGGATTATAAGATTACAAATTATGAAACTATTACAATTTAAATCCAATTAGATTACATATCGGTCATCCATCAGTTCAATCGGTTAGTCTCAGGTTTTACTGATTTTTTTTAATATGAATATTTTAGAAACTTAAATTGAATTGTCAGATCTCCGGATTAACCGGTATAATCACAATCAGGTTGAATTTAAAAACACTGATTTAAATGCAAAAATATTTTAAATACACACTCTTTAAAAATTACCAAAATATTTGTTAAGTTATTAATGAAATTTTTCATCGTAAAATATTCCGCGCTTCCAAAGCGCGGGTCAAAGTCTAGTGTATACTTATATGTATATCGTATAATAGGTCAGTGCATTTACGAATGCTTTATTGTTTTGGAATTTGAATACGACGTTGTAGTATATTGTAGCTAGCTCAACTATTTAGTTACTTTAATTGCTAGAAATACTGATGATTATATTTTAGCATGATATTATAGAAGACTGAAAAATCATACATTAATAGTTAGAATTAAAAGATTGTTCCAAAAACGTATTCAAGTACCAAAATAAATTGTGAAATTATACTCAATAACCAAAAAACCTATATCTCACCAACTAACCATATCACCCCATCTCACAATTATATGTTTCTTGTCTTCCTATCTCTTTGTCTTCCTTTGTCTTCCTATCTCTTTCTACAAAATTATATTTTTCTTGTTTTTGGTCATTCCACAAATTAACACTACAATTTATTAAAGGAGAAATGTCAATGTTTTCATTTGATGTTAAAAGTTCGTAGAAACAAATATAAACTTTGATTTTGTGAACGACACGTCCATCACTACCATTATTATGAATTTTATTGTTCAACCCTGGATTTCTAGTTGACATCATGAAGATTTGATCCATCATTCGTTGGTCCATATCGTTTGAAAACTCATAATACAAATCAACTTAAATTTCGCAATTTTTAAAAGATTCGATATAATTTATCCATCGTAGAATCTGATTTCTCACGTCACTTTGCATTTTGCTTTCTACCTGGTTGGATGATTTTGCGGTGACAATATTATCTAATGTAAGCCCATGTCATATAATTCTTAGTAAAAGTATTTATAGCTTTTAACAAATTTAGTTGACAAAAAATCATTTAGATAATTATTTGTTTTTGTGATAAAGAAAAATATTACATCTATAAATATTTATTTTTATCATTTGAAAATATTTTATATTTATTGAGTGGGGAAAGACAAAGTAAAAGCAATCTCCAGGATTCGATACGCTGTGGTGTCTAAAGAGCGAAACAGCAAATTATGTTTGGAGAAAAAGAGGAAAAGTCCAATGCCTTAATAAAGAAATGTTCTAACAAATATAAATGGGCCCTCCTTTAGATTTACTGGGCCCCGCGGATCCTAATTTAATGTGGACGTCAAAGCATTATTATTTGTCCACCTTCCTCTTGTTTTACTGGAAAATTATATTTTGTCATAAATAAATCTTCTTTTTGTTAGTTGGCTTTTTAGGTTAGTTCATTTTTGTAAAGTAAGTAAACGTTTGGGATAATATAAATTTCTAAAATCATACGGATATACTTAGACGAATATTAGTTTCAATTTACTGTACTTATTTTCTTTTGTTTGTCAACTATTTATTCTCCGGAATATTCTATATTGATTCGTGATAAAAAGTAGTAACTGACCAATCACAAATCACAATGAACAAACAATATTTTGCTTTGCTATCTATATTTAAAAATACATATTTCTACAGCATAAAGTGGTAAGAAGAACACTTGCAAACATTTTTTTAAGGACACTTGCAAACTTGCAGCAATAGAATATATCTTGGTTAAAATTTAGATTTTGTAAACTAAATGTTTAAAGGGAATACATTGACAAAAAAATGTTTAAAATACATTGAAACGTGGAGAACAAACACCAAACACTCATACATGCTTAATGAACGTTGACCAATTTTTTTTTTGTAAGACCAACCCTAAACCGAGTCGGATTATATACTCACTGAATGAACCAGTTTACTTTAACTGCAACTGAAAATTGTAATGGTGATTGGTGACTAATCTTCTCATCTTCAGCTTGTTTTTATCCATGGTTTTGTGTACGGACTTCTCCTCTATTATTTGATTTTAGGAATATTTTCCTCTATGATATTCGCATAGGCCCCCACCGGATTTTCAGAAATCTCAATTTATTAATACTATTTTTTTTCCAAAATAAAGGTTCATTTTTTCAACCCTAAAAGCACGGCACAAAGGAAATTAAAAAAGATACTTTCACATAAATATGAACCAAAGATTTTGTTAGATTTTCCTAGCTGGAGAAAATAAAATAAACACAAAAAGACACACTAAAAAGATTGATTAGAGTGACAGAAAAAAAAAACAGAAATATAAAAAGTCTTAAAGGAAGAGAATAAGAAGAAGAAGAAGAAGAAAAGAAAACAGATGTGAGCTCTGTTTTTTCTTCTCTATCGTCCTCTGTTTATATCCTCTCCCCTCAGTTACTGTCTATGGCTAGCGACGGTGGCGTTTCTTGTCTACGTAGCTCGGAGATGCTGAACGTCGGCATCGGAGGAATGGAACCTCCGCCGTTAGATTTAGACGAAGTTCATGTCTTGGCCGTCGATGACAGCCTCGTCGATCGGATTGTCATCGAGAGATTGCTTCGTATTACCTCCTGCAAAGGTTAGTCTTTTTTTCTTTATAAATTATAAATACATTTATATTATCGCTGGAAAATTCTTTAATAAATAGTATTATCTTCGGCGGTTCTGTTTTAGTGACGGCGGTAGATAGCGGATGGCGAGCTCTGGAGCTTCTAGGGCTAGACAACGAGAAAGCCTCCGTCGAGTTACAGAGGTTGAAAGTCGATATGATCATCACCGATTACTGTATGCCTGGAATGACCGGTTACGAGCTTCTCAAGAAGATTAAGGTCTTTCTCTCTCTCAACTTGAGTTAAATGTTGTGGTTTTTTTTTGTCTGAACAAATGTTTTTTTTAATGCAAAAAGATTTAACTTCTTCAAAGAAAATAGCATCCTCATGTCTGAACAAATGTTAATATATATATTTTTTTGTAACAACAAAAAAATGTTAATATAAAACAGGAGTCGTCCAGTTTCCGACAAGTCCCAGTTGTAATAATGTCGTCGGAGAACGTGTTGACCAGAATCGACATGTGCCTCGAGGAAGGCGCGGAGGATTTCTTGCTGAAACCGGTGAAACTCGCCGACGTGAAACGCCTGAGAAACTGTTTGTCGGGAGACGTAAAGCTCTCCAACGGAAACAAACGGAAGCTTCCGGAAGATTCCGTTACCGTCGTCCAGGCTTCGCTTCCTCCTCCACCGCCAACGCCGCAGCCATCGTTGATGACTCTTTCCACTGATTCGTCGGACTCTTCTCCGCCGTTATCTCCCGTGGAGGTCTTTTCTTCGCCGCTCTCGTCTCTTGGTGATGATGATGTGTTGACTTCTTCGCCGGAGTGTTCGCCGACGCCGGAGGAATCGCCGATTCGACGGCAGAAGATGGGGAGTCCGGGGTTAGATCAGTGAAAGTGTGTTTTGCTTTTACTGGGATCCGTGTAGTAATCTATCTCCGTTAACTTTTTTTTTTTACCTTTGACGGTTTTTTTTAATTGCACGTTGACTTGACGCCGTCAATTTATAGATGTCCTTTAATCTCTTTTTTTTTGAATTATTTACACCACAAGACAGTTCTTAGTTTTTAATTACAGAATGGAGCACTTGTTGCTACCAAGGTAGTTTATTTTAACAGCTTCTACTTTTTTCTAACGAGCTGTCACAGTATAACCTAAAGCTCTAACCCATTTGACTAACTAAATATATTGTATTAGTGGGAATTTTTCTCAACTACTCATCTTTATTTAGATGGACGGTCTAGATTATTTCTCCATTTGTTGATAAGACTTATATCTACCAATTCCCAACCATCAGATTACTTCATCTACACCACTCACGGACGGCCCAGATTTTATGGGTTTCAATATCTCACTGCTACTTTTCAATTTTTGTTATCTTCCTCATTTTTTCAAAAAACAAAAGAACCGAAAGTCATCAAGTTCACTCTAACGCTCTGTTGCTAGAATCAGGTTTGTTCTCGCGTATCATCCTCGTAACTCCTTTTCTCACTTGATTTCGCAGCTTATGATGTTGGACCATTGCATGGTCATCCCTGGAGAATGGATCTCCGTCGTCTCGCTTTGAGAGTTCGTCGGCACTGCACACATATATATTTTGTACATATGTACATCAGTTAATGTTCACATGGACACCAACGTGACGCACATCTGTACACCGGTTTATTTTCCACTACTTGCATGTGAGGGGGGAGTCGAAGTTGTGTTCTAGTTTGCTGTAATGAATACCAGTTTACGTTTACGTTTTCAAAACCTCCATGTTCCTATGCTTAGTGTACACATGTAGAAGATCATACAGGTGTGCAGATGAATCAATGTGAATATTGATACATGGAATATTTTTATGGTTGGGGGGGGGACTGTATGCTGGTACCTTTTTTAATTACACATGTGTACAATAACATATAAAGGCGTACTACAAACGGACACACATGTGGATATTAAGGCGGAGTACATGTGTACAACAACCGTGTCCATATGTATATTTAGTTCACATGGACACCGTTAGTGTACACTTGTACTCTATACTGAAGTACACATGTACATCGGACTATTTTCCATAAAAACACGTGTATGCATTAGTTCCCATGTTCCAAAGCATCCACAATGTACATCCATGCCTCTGCCAGTGTGTACACAACATAGAGATGTCCATGTGTACAATAAATATCACGGTGTCCATTCATAACTATTATCTTTGTACATCCGTGCCTCTGCTCGTGTGTACACTAAAAGGCAATGTTCATGCGTACAATAAAGTCATATGTCCATACTTAAACAAATTATTTACCGAACATAGGAACACGTGGACATGTCGAGCCAAGATCGTATCCATGGGGTTACTCAATATACTCGTGTACACGAACATGCTGTACATAAAAACAAAAATGAAACATGGAATTTGTTTACTTTATCCGAATGAATCATAATTTAACAAGAACATGATGTATATCTCCAACTCTATCCGAAAGAATCAAAATTTAAATAATTAAGAAAATTTAGACTTTACATTGAATTATCCTATTGCATAAATTTTGTGTACACATATTCACCATTTGAACATACAATGTTGAAACTTATAAATCTATGTTACAAATTCATAAATGTCTAATTGAATGTTGCACCATGATAAAATATACACGTCGATACTGGTAAACAAATGTACATGTAGATATGTTCATTGTTGAGCTACTTATAATATTTCAAGATGTAATGGTTATAAAAAAAATTCTACATTTGTAAAGCCACATTTGTTATCTTTTTGAAATATCCACCATACTAGTTTCATGTGGACAACTATATCAGAGTGTATATGTGTACAAGATATATCTGAATGTACAATCTTTTTCTTGATTAGTCATATCTTTTTAAATATGTCCTCCTTACACGATGTATCCATCAGAGTGTACATGTGTACATTATCATCAAAGTGTATATGTGTATACTATGTATCCAAAACAAAATTATACAAAAACTGAAGGATTAAATGTGTAAAAAAACAAAATTGGCCATTGTTGCTCGAGTTTCATTTTGTGCCCATGTACTGCTAGTCAGAATTGAACCAGTGACAATGAGGTGAGACTTTAGACAAAGATGACAGTGAAGCTTTATTCTTTACCTCCGACGTAGAAGAAGGAACACGACGAAGAAGATGATGTTACTGGTAGTCACTCATCGGATTCTTCCACCGCTAGTGGCTCTGCAAGTAAACATAGAGTTTTTTTTCCTACAAAAACACAATAAAACAAAAGAAATCAAAGCATTTACCGTAGACATTTCCTGCGTTCTGTTTAGTGCGTCTCTCACCACCAAAAGATTTTCTACAGTGGAGTACATGTTCACCTTCTCGCTTGGAAACCGGTCCATCGCAAATAGCCCCTCTGGTAACCCTTCTTTAACATCATCAACCTCCATCGTTTCTGCCCCTAAAAAAACCCAGAAACATCAAATACATACTCCCTTAAGATCTACATCAAGCACACAAATGTCGGAACATTCACTGCCGTTCTTCTCTTTCCCATGCCGTTTGCATCTCCTCGACATCCTTCTCCGAACAATTTTCTAAGATTTTCTTTCGTCGAAATTCACCGTCGCTTCACTTCTTCTTCCTCACTTTCTAAGTTTCTCTGTTTTGTCTCGGTGCTAGTTACGAAACAAACAAAAAAAGATTTTTCAAGTTTGCTTTATTTAATGAAAAAGGTTAAGTTTCACCTCGGGCCCACCATTAATTTTTGAACTTCAAACCAAAACCAATTAAAATCCATCTAACTAAAACTCAAATCACCAGTTACGCTTTTAGGAGGTCAAATTGGGTCTTTTCATCCAAAAACTACCTCAGTAGTGGAAACTGTCTCACAATGTAAATAAAAACTGTAAACTGTCCCTGGGTGTAAATGACTCTTTTTTTTTCTCTTGTTTCTAAAAACTTTTCGCATTTCCTATAATTATTTTGATTATATTATGCAATCGAACCTCACCATTTATTATGGTGACCAAACTCGAACATGCGTCTTAAGAGGCAAATGTCTTCTTGTGTTCTACATATCGCAGAACTTTTATACGACGGCCGTCTAACAGCACGTGCAAATGGTGCAGTTGAACATGGACCAAATCAATTTTTTTTCAAAAATTAAGATTTTTCAAAAATAAATATATAAATTATAATAAAAAACTTTAGTTTTTCATACATTATACTGGATTTAGAGTTTATAATTTCAAAAATACATTAAATATATATAAATAAAGTTTGTAGTTTTTTTAAAATTACTCGATTGCATTGTTAAATATACCGTTAATAATTTTTTGAACATGGTCTATAAATAATTCGAGACGGCCCTATTTTATACGTATCTAAAGTTCAAAAAAAAAACTTTTATACGTATCTTGCTGAACTTGACAAGTGCTATCTATGCATGCACATGCAGATATTTGCTGTAGATAGCTAAGTTTCAAAATGACCAAGTTTTGAGATTCGCTATCACAATGCAGTGTGTCAACATCAATTGTTAGAGCAGACTTTGAGTTTAGTTTTACAAGTCTATTACAAAAAATTAATTAGACTAAAACGCTATATTTGACCAAAAAAAAAGTTCTGTAAAACGCCGTATCTTATATCAATAACTTCGCTATATCTAAAAATTCAATAAACAACTAATGCTTTTTTCTTCCAAATTCAGTAAACAAAGAGTAAATGCTTTTTAATAACGTCTGAATAAGTTGCATGAACAGTTACTGTTGAGACTTGGCACTTGAAAGCATTAACAGTTATCTGTATTAGTTTTGTATCACAAGCGGATTCTTTAATGATTTTTTGATAATCTAACTTAAGAACAAACTATTAGTATGCAAAGAAGTGGATGATGCATCATTAATATTATCCATGTGTAGATGTGTAGAGAGTAAGCAAGAAAAATAGAAAATACAAAACTGGAAATGGGCATCTCTTATTCCCCTCCCTCTAGGGAATATGATCTCCATAAATAGTAGTCTTTATAGATTCGTTGTTTCTGACACTCATTTTGGTGTAGATTGTGTTTTTACAACTCCATTAGGATCCGAGTATGATTTTCACATGAATACGGTATATAAAAGGTAAATTTGTTAGAAAAGTTATTTTCAACTTTAAAATATAGGATCATATTAGCAATTTAGCGTTGATCAAAAAAAAAAAGCAATTTAGCAGAACCTCCTGTACCAGTGTTAATGACACAGCCAACCACATTTTAGATGCAATGTATATGTACCAACAAAAACATTAATTATTGTCGACAGCAAAATCAACCCCTAAGGATACTCCTCACGTTTGGCGAACTTTTTAATATTGCAATAGAATTAAATTAACAAAATATACATTGGGTTGCGTTGTGGCCTTTCATGTGGGGGAATGAGACTATTTTCTTTTTGTCATCTTCGGCTACTGTAGTGTCCCGATCGCTGCTGCATGTGCATTGTGCGATGCGTCTTTCACGTTTCTATGCTTTAACTCTTGGCAGGTAGATTTTACTTTTGTCCGATGGCTAGGATAGTTTTTTTTAAGAGGATGGCTAAGATAGTTTGCTATTTAATATGTTGTATACATATTTAATTTTTTAAACAAAATTCTACCTTAACACAAAAATATTCAGAGGAGATTATTCAAACTCGTAATCTTGAATATTCTCATTATTTGGGTGACCAACCATTATCCTAGTTAGTCATATAAGACCATCACAAATAATACTATTGTTAAAGGCAAACGCATCTTAGTTTGTAATTGTAATAGTAAGATTTCAAACTGCACCTATAGTCACACATTGGTATAATATTTTTTTCCGATGGCTATGTATATTATTGGTAATATATTATAATTTTTTTTGCTGGAAAAAGCAACTCTAAGTTTTAAACTAATTACTAAAACTATGTGCAGTTAACTATATGATCATATTCATATCTATAACTACAGAAATTTGATCTTGTTTAGAACTGTTAAAGCTATATCACTAGTGTACCATGTTTGTTGATTTATGTTTTCTTCTCTTCCAAAGTTGTTACATATTCTTGATAACCCAACTAATGAGTACTGTTTTCTAGATTCAAAAATCACGACCAGAACCAATGAATAGGCACAAAATAAAAACTGAATCAAAGAGCTATCTTGGTCAAATTTTGATTTACCATGCTGCAGTGAATTATTGAACACGTTTAATTTGTTTTGAAAACGTAGCGTTAAAATGAACATCAGCGGGCATTTGGTCTAGTGGTATGATTCTCGCTTAGGGTGCGAGAGGTCCCGAGTTCAATTCTCGGAATGCCCCTTTTTTATTTAATTTCAACTGTAACTTCCACCAGCCGTCTCATGATGAAGTTATAGAAGAGTGTATGATGAATGTTTACTTTCTCTGGCTTTCTTTACTTCATATAGACGCTTTGCATTCGATACATGTCATCTTACATTCTCAGACAAAGATTTAGTTGTTGAGAGTTTGATTTTTGAGGAGGTACCAAAGGAGATCAGTAGTTATATAGCGAGTTTTTTTTCCTTACATTCTCAGACAGTCTCTAAATAGTGCCCAATGTTTAGGCATTGCATTCTGAAGTGAGGAGTATAGAGATGACTTTACTGCGGATTAAGGAATCTGACATTCCGTCCTTGGATAGTAGTCTAGTGAATTTCAAATGAACAAATTGTGACTTCAAAGTCTTCTTTCACCATCTTGATATGACAGGACACAAGGGCTGCCAATTAAAGAAACAAGGGAACATTCCAGGTCTATGAAATCACTTGGAACATTTTTAATCCGTACTGGTCAAAGGGCGGATAGTTTGCATACAATGAACAGAACATGATGTTGCCCAAAAAAAAAAAGAACAGAACATGATATTAGTGAATCTCTACTCTTTGTGGTTCCATTTGAGACGACCAGAGAGGCTCTTCCGTCTCAGTTTGAATAAATAATAGTTCCGGATCAAAGCTCATTTATCTCTGATTGGCTAACTAGGTACAATGATACAGTTGACATAACAGAGGAGCTTGCATTGAAGCTCCTATTATGGGTTCTTGCTTACATGTCACTGATAGAAGTGAACGCCAAAAATAATAACATCATCACCAGGTTCTTTACCATTTTCCAGAATCGACTTCTTCACAATATGAGTCATCAGCTAGTTGTACTATGCATTTTCCTCAATCGATCTTAGATCTTTGAAGTAGCACTCATGTTCTGATGAATATTATCGTAATATCATAGCTTATTCATTTACTCAGCGGCGAAGTAATTCAAAAAATTTAACCGTAAGTGAATATAATCGTCAGGGTTTTGCAGGACAAGTGCAAAGAGTTGATGAACCAGTCTGATTCAGAAAACTCAACAAACCGTGTATAGCAAGTAAAGTGCCAAAGACAACAATCGTCTGTCAAACTGCTATTTTTTTAATATCAGTAATTAGTTATTCGCAGATTGCTAAATGAAATGTTTCATCAATTTTTGGTCACGGAGAGATAATCCTAGGCCCTAGCCACTAGCCACTAGCCACTAGGCACACGTCTCAATAGACATTTTAAGTCTTTATTTATTATACATAGAGACAGGTACGAGAAGGGGTTGGGAAGCCTATGCACAGATCTGAGATCTCAACGGACATGAAAGTCTTTGTTTATACATAGAGACACATTATAAGAAACAGAGAAGTCTTTCCACAGATCTCATTTCTCAAATGGAGTCAGAAAAAGTTCACGTGGTTTTGTTCCCATACATGTCCAAAGGGCACATGATACCTATGCTCCAGCTAGCCCGTCTCCTCCTCTCCCACTCCTTCGCCAGAGACATCTCCGTCACCGTCTTCACCACTCCTTTAAACCGTCCTTTCTTCGCCGACTCACTCTCCGGCACCAAAGCAACCATCATCGCCCTTCCTTTCCCCAAGAACGTTCCAGAGATCCCACCCGGCGTGGAATGCACCGACAGACTTCCGGCTATCTCCTCCCTCCACGTGCCTTTCACGAGAGCCACCGAGTCAATGCAACCCGACTTCGAGCGAGAGCTCGCGTCGCTGCCACGCGTCAGTTTCATGGTCTCTGACGGTTTCTTGTGGTGGACGCTAGAGTCGGCTCTGAAGCTAGGGTTTCCTCGGCTTGTTTTCTTGGGTATGAACTGCGCTTCCCCCTGTATACTGGACAGTGTCTTTGAAAACCAGCTTCTGTCTAAGGTTAAGTCCGAGACGGAGGCGGTTGCCGTACCGGAGTTTCCGTGGATTAAGGTTAGAAAATGTGATTTCGTTGAAGATATGTCTGATGCGAAAGCCGCCACGGATCCTGGATTCAAGCTTATCATAGATCAAGTCACGTCTATGAGTAAAAGTCAAGGTATCATATTCAACACGTTCGATGACCTTGAGCCGGTGTTTATAGATTTCTATAAGCGTAATCGCGAGCTCAAGCCATGGACACTTGGACCACTTTGTCTTGCCAAAAACTCGTAAGCTAATTAAGTATGATTTTGTGTTAATAAGTCTAGAGAAATATTATTAACTATCACTAAATCAATTTTTTTTCTTCAAAATAGCACTTAAAAAAAGAAAATCTTCAAAATATTATTTATTAAAAGGTAAAAAATAAACATATTTATGTATTTGTGTTAAGGTCTAGTGATTAAAGCTCTAGTATTTAGATGACTGAATTATGGTTTAGGATGTAAGATAATTTAGGATCTTTTATTGACTTTTTTAGTATTTGTGTTAATATATTTATGCTTTGTTGAGTATTTTTCCTTTTAAATGTCATTTTTGTGACAAAATAAAGTGTTATTTACAAGATTTGCTCATAAGTTTAGTACTAATCAATAAGAAATTGCGGAAAACATGATCATCATCATACGTACATCTTTGTGTTCTGTCAGCTTGGAAGATGAGGGAGCAGAGACGGTCAAATCTGTTTGGATGAAATGGCTAGATGAAAAGCGAGACAAGGGATGCAATGTTCTCTACGTGGCTTTTGGGTCACAAGCCGAGATCTCGAGAGAAAAATTAGAGGAGATTGCGTTAGGGTTGGAAGAATCAAAGGTGAACTTTCTTTGGGTGTTGAAAGGAAACGAAATAGGGAAAGGGTTTGAAGAGAGAGTGGGAGAGAGAGGAATGGTGGTGAGAGATGAATGGGTTGATCAGAGGAAGATACTAGAGCACGAGAGCGTTAGAGGGTTCTTGAGCCACTGTGGGTGGAACTCTCTGATGGAGAGCATTTGCGCTGAGGTTCCAATCTTGGCGTTTCCAGTAGCAGCGGAGCAACCTTTGAATGCGATGCTGGCGGTGGAAGAGCTGAGAGTGGCGGAGAGAGTGGTGGCGGCGAGTGATGGTGTTGTGAGAAGAGGAGAGGTTGCAGAGAAAGTGAAGGAGTTGATGGAGGGAGAGAAAGGGAAAGAGCTGAGGAGGAATGTTGAAGCATATAGTAAGATGGCGAAGAAGGCTTTGGAGGAAGGTGTTGGTTCTTCTTGGAAGAATTTAGACAACCTAATCAACGAGTTTTGTAATAATGGAACATGATGTTAAACCATGATATAAAGTGATTATTACATTACTTGATTTCCTTGTTGTGTAGGAGAAACAAGAGAACAGTACCAAGTACTAACCGGTTTGCTTGCATTGTTCTTGGTCTTGGATTGAAAAAATTACTACTGTGTTCTGCACCTACTTGGAAAAAGTTGGAATTAACAAGGCACACTAAATACAAGCAAAGCTGAAGTACAAAATTGAAATGTTTGGAAATAAGAATAGTAGATTAAATGAGATTGTTTGGAAACGTTGATAGTAGATTAAATACTTCTCTTTATTTATACATTTAGTCTTTACATTTATAATAAATTAATTAGTTTTTTTTGTATTTTTTTCTTATTTGCAGATTTTTCCACTTCATTTAAAATCAAATAATAAAATTAATTAATTATAATGAGAAAGAAATAAAAAACACTTAATTTATTAATATAGATGTTTTTGGATCTTGAAAGAGAATATATTCAGTTATGCTTAATTGATTTGAAATCATAATTTTCCAGAAATAATTACATGTAAAAACTAATATACTGTGATTCTCTACAAATCTAACATTCCAATTTAGTTTTTTATTCATTTTTCTATAAAAAAAATCTAACCCAATTTTTTAAATAATCGACATATTAATTTTATATAAAATAAAGTGAACCACATTATTTTTTGTGCAATTAATGGTTGTTGTTTTTTTGAGATGAAAATAAAAACATAAACTGTAATATATATTATATATTAATTTGCTACATAAAATATTCAAGAAAAAATATTATAAAATTAATAATAATTCATAGCAAACTACTGTAAAAATAAATAATTTTCAGAAAATAAACAAAAAGCAATAGGTTAATATATGAACTAATTCAAAAATATGACTAAATTGTTTAAGTATATAACTTTGTAAAACTATTACTAAAGCGTTTATGGCTCACAACATTTCACTGATGCCCTGTTACACAATAAAATGATTAAATAGTTACTTAATTAGTAAAACTAGAACCCTTCGATTATAATTTTTGAAATATTTATATATATCATAAAAAAAATCCGCCTAGTCGGGCGGGTTATGATCTGGTATTTTTTAAAAATCTAAACAAAGTGATTATACCAATCGCTAATGTTAATTGTTGGCTAAAATAAAAGATATAATCTAAAATAGCAATAAATCACATTTTTATTCAAGGGGTAGTACACAAGAGATAAAATTTTCCGAAATAACCACCTTAAATATAAGTTATTATTTTTATGGGTGTTAAAAAAATATTTTATAAATTTATAATTTATTTTATAAATTTATTACGAGTTTAGTACTTCAACTAGTATATGATTTAGAATTTTGTAGGGGGTATTAAGTAAATGATCTAGGATTTGAAATATTTGTAATTACTTATTAACTAGCATTAGTTTAAAAATAATAATTTTCTATTTACCTGTTATTTTGTCATAATTATTTTTGTGCTATATAAATTGTTTGCCACAAAATAAAGAAACATTTTTAAAAATACCATTAGCTAGATACTATTTTCCATAATATCTTCAATAAAAAAATATTCTTAACATTTAGATTTATAATTTAGTGATTTTTCATATTAAATTTTATAAATAATTTTAAATAGTTTATAAATGATTTATGAGTGTCAGTTTAGTTTTTTTGTGCATCACAAATTAAATACATTTATAAAAATAATTTACTTAAAGGTAAATTAGTAAAATTAGAATTACCGATAAAATAATTTAAAAGACAATTGTTGTATAACAGTTTTTATATTAGAGTTTCGTTTAAAATAAAAATAAATAGAGTGACCTAAAACAAATAATTCAGCAAATTAGCGTCTCGAGGTAGAAGTCTCGCGCTTTCGATTCCGGGTGAGCCAGATTGCTCCTCATTTCGTCCGTCGTCATTTTCAGGTTCCATTCCACACCCTAATATCTCCCTTTCTTCCACGTTTGATTTGACGCCTAACCTATTCGTTTCTTATCGGCGATTTCACTCCTGAACCCTAATTTCTTCCCACGCAGAAGCTATTTTCCTCTATGAGCTTCGTTTGAGGCATATTTGATTGATCGTATAACCTTGTTCGTCTCGTTTTACATCGGATTGATAGCTGTTCTCCGCAGTTTCGTGAAGTTACATTTCGATTAGTCCCAAGTTTGATTTTATTTTTCTGGATTTCTCGTTCTAATAGTCAATTTCTGAGTTGCTGATGTCTGTTGTAATTTTGTGATGCTACTTAGTTCAATTTATTGTAGAGAGAGGTTCGTTAATAGGTTTAGAAGTTCGTCATCTAGAATGATTATTGTGTTTGGTATTTTATACTTGATTTTTCGTAATATGGTGTTTGCTTGTGTGCTCTATCTTGTTCTCGTATCCTAATATTTTTTTTCTTTTTTAATTTTGTTTTCTTTACCAGCTACTAGATACTATAAATCTCTTTTGGCGGGGCCCTGCGTTGTGAAAACTATAGAGGAAGATGTTTGGATCATCTAATCGTAAGTAATTATGATCTTACCCTTGTTTTATTTGTATATATTTTATGTTTTTTTTTCTTGTAAAAGAAAATTGACCTTGTGAAATATTGTGATATTATAGCTTTTGGACAGTCATCTAGTAGCAGCAGCCCATTTGGTTCCCAATCTTTGTTTGGTCAGACCAGCAACACAAGTAGTAATAATCCCTTTGCTCCAGCAGCAGCAACACCGTTTGGCACATCTTCTTCACCTTTTGCTCCACAGACAGGGAGTTCAATCTTTGGTGGCACTTCAACCGGTGTGTTTGGTGCACCTCAAGCCTCTTCTCCATTTGGCTCTACCACTACTTTTGGAGCTTCTTCGTCACCAGCATTTGGGAGTTCTACTCCCACCTTTGGAGCTTCCCCAGCAGCTTCACCTTTTGGTGGTGGTAAGTACCTTACATGTCACTTTACCTCCTTGATTTACTGCTTTTTCTAGATAAGAATTTTTTTGTATATACGCATGCCTGAGGAGGTGGTCTTTTGCTTTCTAGATTGGTAGGTTTAAGAATTAGACTTGTTTAGTGGTTTCGATATTTCCAAGCATTTTCTTTGTTTCAGTACACACTATCTTAGTTTTGTGGTGTGTATAATGTTTTCACTACCAGGTTATATATTCTTGAACCGTTCTTTAAACGTTCACTTTTTGGGTGCTCTGTCTACTGTTTTTTTTAGATATTGTCCCTCGATTTAGTTCTTGTTTATCTTTCTTTAGCACACGGTCTCGTTAGTCGTTAATCCATGTTTTCAGTTGTACATTTCCCTTTCCTTTTCGGGACCACGTTAATTTATTTGTTCTTCTTTCAGGGTCTTCTGGTTTTGGGCAGGGATTTTCAACGCCTCAGTCAAATCCTTTTGGAAGCACAGCGCAGCAATCTCAACCTGCATTTGGAAACAGCACTTTTGGTTCATCCACACCTTTTGGTGCCACAAGCACGCCTGCCTTCGGTGCATCGAGCACGCCTGCCTTCGGGGCTACAAGCACACCCTCGTTTGGTGCATCGAGCACGCCTGCTTTTGGTGCCACAAGCACGCCTGCCTTCGGCACCTCTAACCAGCCTGCTTTTGGCGCCACAAGCACACCTGCATTTGGAGCTTCACCGACTCCAGCCTTTGGTAGCACTGGAAACACGTTTGGGAACACTGGCTTTGGTTCTGGAGGTGCTTTTGGAGCTTCTAGCACCCCTGCTTTTGGTGCTTCAAGCACTCCTGCTTTTGGTGCATCAAACACTCCTGCTTTTGGTGCAGCAGCCTCTCCTGCCTTTGGTGCATCAAGTTCTCCTGCCTTTGGAGCATCCAGTACTCCTACTTTTGGTGCATCAAATACCTCATCGTTTAGTTTTGGCTCCTCCCCAGCTTTTGGCCAGTCCACATCAGCATTTGGCAGCAGCGCATTTGGCTCTACGCCATCTCCATTTGGAGCCCAAGGTTCGCTCTTTAGCATGTCCAAACTAATTGTTGTGTTAGTCATTTGGATAAAGGATGAAGAAATATGTTTCATGATTTGTTTTGCAGGTGCGCAGCCACAGGCTTCAACCCCAACATTTGGGAGTTCTGGTTTTGGTCAATCACCTTTTGGTGGCCAACAACAAGGGGGCAGTCGAGCCGTGCCTTATGCACCGACCGTTGAGGCAGATACAGCCAGTGGTACGCCTGCTGGAAAGTTGGAATCTATTTCTGCCATGCCGGCATACAAAGATAAAAGCCATGAGGAGCTAAGGTGGGAAGACTACCAGCGCGGAGATAAAGGTACAAATCACACTTGATCAAACAAATCTGGTATTACATCTGCTTAACGCTATTTTCTTGTACTTTTTCTAACTATGGATTCTCTACATTTTCAATTTTCAGGTGGACCACGTCCTGCTGGTCAGTCTCCTGGAAATACCGGATTTGGTGTTTCAGCTGCTCAGCCAAATCCTTTTGCTCCATCACCGGCGTTTGGTCAGACGCCAGCAAATCCAGCAAACCCTTTTGCGACTTCAACATCTACCAACCCTTTTGCCTCTCAAACCCCAACAATTGCCAGTTCGGGTTTTGGAGCGGCTACTTCAACTTTTGGTTCCTCGCCCTTTGGTGTAACATCTTCATCCAATCTTTTTGGGACAACGTCATCAACTGCCACTTCCGCTTTTGGAACAACCTCCGCTTTTGGAACAACGACCTCATCACCGTTATTTGGTTCGTCAAGCACTCCTGGATTTGGTTCTTCTCCATCAATATTTGGTTCAGCTCCAGGACAGGGGGCAACCTCAGCATTTGGCAACACTCAGTCATCTACTCTTTTCAGCTCAAACCCCTCGATGGGACAGACTGGTTCTGCATTTGGACAGACTGGTTCTGCTTTTGGACAGTTCGGACAGAATAGTACTCCTGCATTCGGCCAAACTAACATGTTCAATAAGCCTTCGACTGGATTTGGCAACCTATTTTCAAGTTCGTCAACATTAACCACGTCTAGCAGCTCTCCATTTGGACAAACCACGGTGAACTTTTGTTTTTGCATTCGTTTATATGCTCAAGCACTTAGTTTTTTTTTTCATTTCCTTTGGTGATGCCTGTTCTCTTCTAGTTAGTAATTTTTTACTTCATTGAGGTCCGCTCCTAGAATTCCCTTTTGATCCAGTTTGGGCCTTCTAATCTTGCTTTATTTCTGTAGCCTGCTGGTGTGACACCTTTTCAATCATCTCAGCCAGGTCAAGCATCAAATGGTTTTGGTTTCAACAACTTCGGTCAAACACAAGCAGGTACCTCTGACGACCAAGTCACTGACGTTATCCTCTTATTATAGATGCTAAGTTTTTTTTATTCATGTTCTAAAGCTAATGCAACTGCGAATGCTGGTGGACTGGGATTTTTTGGTCAAGGCAACTTTGGGCAAACGTATGATTTTTCTGACTTCAGTCCTTGCAGGACTTCTGTTTTCGTTTTGTAGAAGTTTTGTTATGCTCTATTTGAGCTTCAACTTGTTTTTGTTTTATAGGCCTGCTCCGCCGAGCTCTGTTGTTTTGCAACCGGTTGTTGTTACAAATCCATTTGGAACTCTTCCTGCTATGCCTCAGATTTCAATAAATCAAAGCGGAAACTCATCGTCGATTCAATATGGAATCTCCAGCTTACCTGTAAGCCTACTCTTCCTTCTGCAACACCCACACCGTTCCTTTTTCTTTTTAACTCTTTCCTGAATATAACCAAATAGCATATTCTCATCTTCATACCCATAACATATCTCCGTTCAGTTCTCCTTGTTCATCGTAAAGTTTTCTATTTGTCCGATTGTTTCTTTATCCTGTCAGGTGGTTGACAAACCTGTTCCTGTTAGAGTATCATCTCTTCTGACTTCTCGACACCTTTTACAAAGGCGGGTGAGGTTGCCTGCGAGAAAGTACCGTCCTGGCGACAATGGTCCAAAGGCATGCTTCTGTCCTGTGAAATAATACTCGCCATATCTTACTCAAATCTTAATTTTTGTTGCTGAGGTTCGTTCTACATGTTTAAATGTTGAAATGGTCTTTGTAGGTTCCATTCTTCATTGATGACGAGGATACCCCCTCAAGTACACCAAAGGCGGATGCTCTATTCATTCCAAGGGAGAACCCTAGAGCTCTAGTTATACGCCCAGCTCAACAGTGGTCTTCAAGAGGCAAATCATCATCAGTTCCAAAGGACCGTCCGACTGCTCCAGTACATGAAAATGGTAAGCTTCCTTTTCTCTATTCCGTTGCTTATTGCATAGCTTTAAGGGTCTGCTTTTAAGTTTTCAATAGAGAGAAAAGCTTTTTGAGACTCTTCTTCAGTTTATTCGCATAGAGTTCAAATCTTAGACGAATACTTTTCAGTTGGAACTTTAATTTCTACTCCTTTGCACTCTCATCCATCACAAGAGCACTTTTTTCTTGTTAATGCGTTGTTAATCGATAAAGATACTGACTGGCTCTTTTGACAATTATATCCTTAAATTTCAGGGAAGAGTCCAGACATAGCTACTACTGATGCAGTAAACCATGACAGTGAGTATATATGCATATGTAAAAAAAAAAGGGTGTCAATTACATTTTACCATCTTTGGGACCATTCTCTGACTGACTTGTGGAACACTATTCACAGAAAATGGTAACGGAAATCTCGCTTCTGGTGAAGAAAGAACTCATCCATCTGCCAATGGAAATCAGAAATCAAACGGCACAACAAGCACAGATCTCGCTGGGGAGAAAGACCGTCCCTACAGAACACTAGGAGGCGGACACAGAGCCGCCGGAGAAGCAGCAACAGACATTGAGGCGATAATGCCGAAGCTCCGTCAATCCGATTATTTCACCGAGCCACGAATCCCAGAACTAGCGGCTAAAGAAAGAGCAGATCCTGGTTACTGCAGTCGGGTGAAAGACTTTGTGGTGGGGCGCCACGGTTACGGGAGCATAAAGTTCATGGGAGAAACCGATGTTCGTGGACTCGACTTGGAATCTCTGGTTCAGTTCAATAACCGGGAAGTGATTGTATACCTAGACGAAAGCCAGAAACCAGCGGTTGGGGAAGGGTTGAACAAACCGGCTGAGGTAACGTTGCTGAATATAAAATGTGTTGATAAGAAGACAGGGAAACAGTTTACAGAAGGAGAGAGAGTTGAAAAGTATAAAACGATGCTTAAGAGGAAAGCTGAGGCCCAAGGAGCTGAGTTTGTGTCGTTTGATCCCGTGAAAGGCGAGTGGAAGTTTCGCGTTGATCATTTTAGTTCCTATAAGCTCGACGATGATGAAGCTTAGGGGTCTCATCTCAGTGTATGTTGTACGTTTCTATACCCTTTCTTTTCATACAGCTTTTGTTGTTACCTTATAACTCTCTTTGTTTTTGTTTTGTTGAAATTGTGTATGGTATCTGTTACTATATGTAAAACGGTTTTTGTTATCTGTTACATATTCAAATAGCTTGTTATTCTAGTTGATATATTGTCATTTTACATAATGTGAAATCATGATCATTTGTTTGCATGTTTTTAGCATATAGTACGAGAAACTTGCAAATAATGATGAGCTATTTTATCTCTCTGTTGTATTCTGAGTACAAATAAACAACAGAACAATCAGTTTTTGCATTTAATTATAAAATAATTAGTATGAAAATATAAAGAAAGTGTAACTCGTAAGGCAAAATGATCAGTCAGTTGCTAGTGTAAGACTTAGCAGAGGAAACAGAGGGGCTAGTGACGTCACGCTCTCCGTGGTTGCCGCCGAAATTGCCTTTTCCGGTCAACATCTTTATCGCTATCTGAGCTACCTCCGCAAACCACTCTTCTTCCGGCAACGTACTGTTTCATCACACCATTACATTAGTTATATAACTAATCATCTTAATCACGAGTTTATGTTACAAAACATATTTAATACGTACGTGTAAGGATCGAGTCCAGTGGCTGAAACAGCTTCGATGGCACGAGCTATAATGTTCTTGATAACTTGGTGAAGGTTTCTCGACAAGTACCTTCCCTGTGAGGCAAAGATCATTACAAACTCCATGTCTAGATAAAACTGCTGAAGACCAAGCGGACCCAACGGTTTCTCTCCCGTCTCCATCTCTTCCCAAAAGCTCTGGTCATCGGAGATCCAAAGAATCACCGTCTCCGTCAGTCTCATCAGCAATATCGTCGCGAACCTCTCTCTCCCAACGAACATATCGCTCACGATCGTCGATATCCTCGTCAGCTTCGCGAACAGTTCTTGAAAGATCGGCGAAGGGAACCACTCCGGCTCTTCGGCGGTTTCGTCCATGAGAATGTATATCTCAGAGCTGAGACGTACTTCTCCTTCTTCCGTGAAGATGAGTTCGAGAGCATGCTGTCTACAGAAGCTGTCTCTTAACCTATCAACTGATCTTTGAAGCTTTTTCTTCCATTCTCTTTGCTCTGGCCTGTTCTGTCTATCGGAGGAAGCTCCTCTGCGTGGAGTGGTGGACTGGCTCGTACCTCCTTGTGGTAAGATTCTTGAAGCAGAACGTGGGATGAGCTCGTCTGCTAAGAGAAGTGCATTGACTAACAAGGCTGTTTGTTGAGACTCGGTTTCAGCTATTCTAACTATTCTATGTACTGGATTCTCTTCGTTTTCGGCTGAACCGGGTAATGCGTTAATGAGGAGGTCTACGTATGCGTTAAACACTTGCAATACACCGTCTAGTGCGATACCGTCAAGCTGTAAGGCTTCATCTAGTGGTCCAGCATCCTCCAGAAACTCCTAAAATACATACACACAGACAATAAGTTAACCTTATAGCAACAAGTAGGCCGTGGATTTTGAACCGTACCAAACAGACGAACTGAAATTTCGGTTTGTTATTTCGGTTTGTTTGGTTAGATTCCGCGGATCTAGAAAATGGTTTTCGGTTTGGCAATCAGTTACTTTGGTTTTCTTCTTTAGAAAAATAAAAATTTATAGCTAAACTATAACAAAAAAAAAACAAACAAACCGAAATAACTGAACTAACCAAATTTAATCAAAATTAGGCTAAATTATCTAAATTTGTTTTCAAAAGTAAACCAAAATGTAACCAAAATCAAAAGCTTCGGTAAGATTTTCAAAAACCGAATACTGAACTAAAATTTACTTCAGGTAAATTCGGGAAGATTTATCTTGAACCGAACTACCCGAACTAACCAAACCCATGTGCCTAGCAACAAGAAAGATGAAGATAGTGTCTAGAGGTAATGTTAAGTACCTGAACCATGGAGTTGAACCTTTGAGCGCTTATAGAGAGCTTAAGATGAGGTGCAGTGGGAGTAGTAGAAGAGGCGCGTGACCCTGTTGGTGTATAAGCCAGTGACCAATCATCAGAAGCAGCTAAAGCTGCGCTGCTCTGTTCAATCCTCTTGAGGTTACCAGTCAGTGCTTGCTCCACGCCTGGCCTAAAGTGTTTCAGCAATACAGGAGAAAGAGCTAAACCGCGAGACTCCAACGAAGAGCAGTGAGAAGCACAGAGCTGGATGCACTCTGCGGTTACCCTCAAGCTTCCAGCAGCAGCAGATGAAGCCAGAGTATGTCTCTTGAGCAAAAGAGCGAAAGACTCTGCTTGTTTAACCGCCCACGTCACAAGCTCTGACGAGTAGGATGGATCCTCTCCGACAACTGCTAGAGAGTCGCTTGCAGCTTGAGCGATCGTCGAGAAAACAAGCTGAGAGAGAGCAGCGGCGAAGGCCACACCGTAGGAAGTGTTGGAGCCTCTTAGGCTCTGGATGTTGGCTTGTAGCCTCCTCTCGTAGGACTTGAGAAGCAGCGTGTGAGCGCGAGAGCCGTCGCCGAGTTTCTTGAGAGCCAAGACAGCTGATCTAAGCTCACCTGCTCTTGTGGAAGGTTGGCCTATAGCTTCAGCCAACTGATCAGCCAGCTCTTGTCTCTTTGCTTTGATCTCATTGTTCAGAGAGAGAAGAGTGCTGGGGCTGAGGGTTCGTTGCTCCTGTGCTTCCATCGCCACGCGCCGCCCTTCTTCCAAAGCAGCCATTGATTCATCAACTCTCTTCTCGGCTAAGAGGACTTCAAGCCGGTCGAAGAACTCAACGACCCAAGTCTCTATCTTCGAGAGCTGTTTGTTATCCATGTTGTATAGGTCTTGGTCGGTTAATTCATCAGCGTCATCGGCACATAAGGAGCTAATGTGAACGCCATCAGCTAAGCCGTGAACGAGAGCTGCTTGAGCAGAGAGAAGGTTTCTCATTGATAGAAGCTGTCCTTCAAGTGCTGATATCTCCTTAGATGTCCTGAAAAAAAAATCAAGAACTAATTGTAACGTAACTAGCAAGCAACAAGAACTATGCATATCATGTAACAAAACGTTATGACTAACGAACCGTATAAAGGCAGCATAGTTAGCGTAGACGCTCTTGCGCATCTCTTCTGCAGAGGCTTTCTTCAGTTCAACGAGGTAAGAAGTCAAATGTTTCGTCTCCTGCAAGCAACACAAAACAATCATCAATATAAACTACCATTTGGATTTTGGAGGGCTGAGCTAACCACAGATTCAGACACAAACTGAACAATTACATGTCATAAAACATTAAGTTAGCATCAGAAACATCTCTCACCACCAAAGTGAATTTACATTAACTAATATGGACTCGATCGTGTTAATTGTATATTAGGTCATAACAATTAGACATGATCCCACCTAATGAGAATCATTTAGCTTGTGGTGCAAGAAACAGACAAAAACAAAACAAAAAACCTTTTCGTTCATATGCTGGCATTTGGAGGTGACATAAGCCTCGGGATCAAAAGTGGAGCCCTTGAAAACCTTGAGACGATCACTAAGTGTCAGGTTGGCTTCGAGTTCTGCGGAGTCGCCGATGCTCGACGACATTGATCCTCTTGCTCTCGCTTCCATTTTCTGAAACCTAATCAAAAACACAGAACCAGAAGGATTGAAAAACACAAGAAGATTGGCGTTGAGGAGAATGATATGTTTGTTGTTAGGGTTGCGAAGGAGAAGGAGGCAAATTTGGATCCAGGAGACGTGAGTCCATTGACTCGGAAAGCGCGTAGGGCTCACCGCGATGCGTTATCGCTTCCACGTCCTTGGCATTAAACATAATGAATGGTTTGGCCGGAGTTACGTAAGAATATGCTTATTATTTGGATCCGTATGTGTTATTTTATTTTATTTTTCCTTCTTTTATGCAAATCAGTTGTTGATTAGATTTAAAACTTTTGCAATTATTCCAAACTTTTACCAGTTTGATTTTCAATTGTTTTAGAGAAATATATTAAAAGTATTAATTAACTTTATTAGTATAGATTAATAATCTCAGTAAGTTGACTGATATCATCATCATTAGTATCATCATATCTTTTGTTAAAAATCATTAATTAGTATCATCATCAATAGGATTATAGTAAGTGTCAGTTGATTGATTGGTTTTTTCTTTTTGACATCTTGTAAGTTGATTCCTTACGAGCTGGAAAGTTTAGGAAAAAAGAAAAACAAAATTGCAAGATAGCAAATATAATTTATCGGTTTGTTGAAGTATCGAAATTGGTTTACTAGGATATAAAATATGAATGTATCCAAAACCTAATAATAAGCAAAACATTATATTCGTACTTCTTGTCTGACGTAAGCACATTGGATTTCTCATACACAAATCAAAACTTTGTTGCTTTAAGACAATTTCTATTGTCGTGGTTTAAGTGGTTTAGTCCGGTTTGATTATTGCTCACTTTTTCGTTTGTCGGCAAGAAAAGGTAATTAATAATTATTAGTACAGTATAAAAATAAATATAGTAATAATTGTCTCTGGTTTAACTCCATTTATACTAAACCATGAATGTTTGCTTCTATGTTTAGTTGTCTGAATATTTAACTTCCTTTTTAATCCCTCAAAGAGTATATTCTCTCTAATTAAAAAAGGAAAGTAGCTGATCATCTTCTTACCATATCGATAAAATCACCAGAAAGTTAAAGATAAGCCGACTGTAAAAAACGCCACGTGGCTCCATTAAAAAGACTATATTTCTCATTCTTCACCTCCGTCACATGTTCTTTCTCCTACCTCACACGCACTCCGCTCTTTGTTCTTGAGAGACGATCTCGATTTGATCTGTGTGTTTGACTTTTTTTTTTTACATTTGGGGATCAATGGGTGTTGATTACTACAACGTCCTGAAGGTGAGTAGAAACGCTAACGACGACGATCTCAAGAAGTCTTACCGGAGACTCGCCATGAAGTACCACCCGGACAAGAACCCCACGACAAGCAAGAAAGAAGCGGAGGCCAAGTTCAAGCAGATCTCCGAAGCTTACGACGTCCTCTGCGATCCACGAAGACGTCAGATCTACGATCAGCACGGAGAAGAAGGGCTAAAATCCTCCGATTCACCTTCCGCGCCGGAGACGGTGGCGAAGCAGAGGAGTTACTCATCGCGTCGCGGCGACGACAACTCAGAGTTTCGGTATTATCCGCGCGATGCCGAAGATATCTTCGCGGAGTTCTTCGCGAACAAGAAAACGCCGCCGCCGCCGGCGAACAAGAAAACGCCGCCGCCGCCGGCGAACAAAAAGACGCCGCCTCCGCCGGCTAACAAAAAGACGCCGCCTCCGCCGGCGAACAAAAAGACGCCGCCGCCTCCGGCGAACAAAAAGACGCCGCCGCCTCCGGCGGACAAAAAGACGCCGCCGCCGCCGCCGGAGAATAGGAAGGCGCCGGATATAGAGAACAGGTTGCTTTGCACGCTTGAGGAGCTGTACAAAGGCGGGAAGAAGAAGATGCGAATCTCTCGCCTTGTTCCTGATGAGTTTGGGTTAGTTTATAATACTCTCTGATTGAATCTTAAGTGTGTTCTAAAAATCGGTTAAGGCGGGTAAATTAGGTTCGGTTTAGGCGGGTAAATTAGTTTCTAAACGAAACGATTATGTGGAACAACATGAGTTTTAGTTCTTGTCCTTTTTTCTGATGATGTCTTTTTACGTTACAGGAAACCAAAGACAGTGCAAGAGATTTTGAAAATAGACATTAAACCAGGTTGGAAGAAAGGAACAAAGATCACGTTCCCTGAGAAAGGCAACCAAGAGCCCGGTGTCACTCCCGCTGATCTCACATTCGTCGTAGACGAGAAGCCTCATCCGGTTTACACGAGAGACGGTAACGATCTGGTTTTCGAGAAGAAAGTCTCTTTGGTAGATGCGCTAACCGGAGTCACCGTTAGCTTAACGACTCTTGACGGGAGGAAACTGACGATTCCGGTTCTGGATATTGTTAAACCGGGTCAGGAGATTGTGATCCCGAACGAAGGAATGCCTACTAAAGAGCCTTCGAAAAGAGGAGCCTTGAGAGTCAGGTTCGAGGTCTTGTTCCCGTCGAGGCTTACGTTAGAGCAGAAGAGTGACCTTAAGAGAGTGCTTGGTGGGGTCTGAAGAGCTGAATGTTTAGTTTTCATCTCAAAGTAAGCTATTATCATCAGTGTACATATATTTGATTATCTTTTTTTTTTTTTTAACTTTGTGTTATGAGAAAATTCTGAATAAATGAGGTTGTTCCACTGTGGGTATCAGACATTTTAATAATGGCTGTCACGGACAGAATATATCCTACTTTTTAAGTAGAACTTTGGCTATTTGATTCTGTGTGTTAATGGTGAAAGAGAAAGATATGTATTAACTGAGTTTAACAGTGAAGTTATGTCTATGTGTGTGTTTTCTTTACCCTATTATTCAGCTCATGAGAATACTGAACGCTATTGCATCATGCGTGTGACAGAGGAGATCTTGAATTGACAAGAATATTGTTAGGGCTCGATCAAAGTCTAGATACAGCTCTTAATACCAACGGTTTATTACCTCTGCACCTGGCTGTTCTCAGAGGCTCGGTTGTACTCCTGGAGGAGTTCCTAAACAAGGCTCCATTATATTTCTTGTCTAACACGCCATCAAAAGAGACGGTCTTTCATCTCGCTGCAAGAAACAAAAACAAGGATGCCTTTCTTTTCATGGCAGAGCGTTTGGGCAGTAACGGCCAGACTCTTTTGCAGCAAACAGATGAAAATGGTTACACTGTCTTACATACTGCTGCATCCGTGGCTTGTGGTGCCCCGGTAAGTAGTTTTCTTTGTCGCTATACTTTCATAAAACCAAAGCACTTGTAGGTTAGGGATCATCCCACATTACCTTTAAGCAGTAACAATTAATAGCACAGCACACTTCAAGAAAATGTATACTCCCTCTAGTTTTTAGTAGATGATGTTTTGATTTTTTTTTTTCAAATTCATATTTTCAATGTAAAATTCATTGATTTTATGCTATATGATGTTTTATATTCTATATTTGTTTTATTGGTTGAATCATGGTTAGTTAATAGTTAATGATGTCTTTGTTTAAAAAATATGTATATTTTAAATAAAAAGAAACCGAGAGAGTATATGATTCAGTCTTGCTTCGGTTGATTGTTTGTTTGGTTCTTTGTCATCTCACATATGCCTACTAAATACATTGCAGTTTATTCGATACATTGTTGGTAAGAAGATAGTAGATATCAGCAACAAAAACAAGATGGGTTTTGCAGCTTATCACCTTCTCCCACATGATGCTCAAGACTTTGAGTTGTTATCAAGCTGGCTAAGGTTTGACACCGAGACTTCAGACGAGCTGGATTTTGATGAAGTTGAAATATGCTTAGACCCCTCTAGTCCACGGAAACCATTATGTCCATTCTTGAAATCAGAGATCCGCGAAAACTCTGATGAGGACGAGGTACTCCAGTTGCTGAAGCTAATCGGAGTAAACACATCAGAGATAGCAGAGAGAAAGAAACGCAAGGAACGCGAAGTTGAAAAAGGTCGTGAGAACTTGGAATATGACATGTATATAGAAGCATTACAAAATGAAAGAAACACGATTACTATAGTGGCAGTTTTAATTGCTTCAGTTGCTTATGCCGGTGGGATAAACCCTCCAGGTGGCGTCTACCATGACATGCCATGGAGAGGAAAATCCTTATTGGGTACAACGAAAGCGTTTTAAATCTTTGCGATATGCAACAACATCGCACTCTTCACTTCCTTGGCCATCGTTATTCTTCTCGTTAGCATCATACCTTATAAGAGGAAACCCTTGAAGGGGTTACGGATGGCCACGCATAGGATGATGTGGGTTTTTGTAGGATTAATGGCCACGGCTTGTGTTGCAGCATCTTGGGTGACCATACCTCATTACCATGGAACACAATGGTTGTTTCCTGCCATTGTCGTGGTTGCTGGTGGAGCTTTGGCTGTATCGTTCATTGGTTTAGTAAAAAGTAAAAAAGAATTACATAATATATGTCGTAAATTACATATATGCGGTTAGATAGATGGGCTTAGGTAAAATAAAATAAAATAATTTATATTTTAATTAAATAGATAAGTTAGGTAGAATTGTCCACAAATAGGATAAAAACAATGAGTTTAACATTAATAACAACACAGTAACAGTCACATATGTATATATCAATACTATTAAAGTTGAAGTATAACCAATTGATAAAAATCATGTCCAATTGAAAATATAGTGCATCTGAATAATTATATAGATATATTATGTAACTTCTATAATAAAACAGTTTTTTAACTTCCACATTTGTCCAAAACTATCGGATCCTTACGTAACACCTAGCGTAATACACGGGTATAGATATTAGGTGAATTTTTTTTTTTTCTGATCCATCAAGATAAATTCAGTTCCAATAAATATTCTTACTAATAAAATAATTGTATAACTACTTCTAAAATACACGTACATTTTATAAAGTCACCCATTAATTTCAAAATATTAGTGATTGACTACTTTCCATATTACAAACTGTAACTATCTTAGGAAGTCTAATAGATAAAAGTTATATCATTAATAGGAATGAACTATGGTTTAATTAATGTTATTTTAATAAATATTATTTTCACTATACAAATTAATAGGAATGAACTATGGTTTAATTAATGTTTTTTAAACACGGTCTAGATGTTGAATTTGATTACTTTTAGGTGATTGAGTTATTAGATTGACCATGATTAACCATGTAAGTAATTTAATTTAAAGGGCGAATATATTTGTTTGACTCTATAGAATAATATAATACAATTTAGATTCTGATCCACTTTTCAAGAGGAGATACACTTTTTGTTTTACATATTTTTAGAATTTTTTTTTTATATTTGTATATTTTGATTCATATTTATGTTTTTCTTTGTAATCATATTTGTGTAAAATATTTTCCTTAAATGATTAGTAAAATGTTTTAATTTTATTAAAATAGGTGGACTAAACCCATATCAATAGGTCATTTTCTAATTTAATAAAATAGATTATAAATATATCAATACTAAGAAAGTAATGTTTAAAAGTTTAGTAATTTTTTAAATTTATATTATCTATATTTCATTTCACATAAAAAGTTAGAGTTGTGATATATAATAAAAATAAAATAATATTAAACTTTTCTAAGAAAAAAAAGACGCTTTTTGATTATAAAAGAATATTGATTGATGTAAAGAATAAGCTTGCTTAATAATTAATAATTACACAATAATTTGGCATAATAAGTGAATTAAATTTATAAAACAGTTTTTAAAAATTTAGTGTATTAAATGAAATTAATATACTTACAATATATATTAACATAATATATTAAAAATTAATTTTTCATATTTATAAAAGATTTTGTTCGGTCTTCGGGGCGGTTTGGGGCGGGTTGAATTTGATATTGGTTTTCAGATATAACACTTTAAGAACTATTTAAGTTTAAATAACATGTCTAATAGAGTATGAGACTTTGATTTTTATGTCGATTATGAATCGTTTTTTTGTATGAATATTTTTAATTAATTATGTTAGGTAATTATTAAAAAAATATAAAATGTTGAATAAATTAGAAATAAAGTTTTAAAATATTTTTTGAAATACATATAGCACAAGTGTATAGTTATACAATTCGAGACATTTAATATTTTTTTTAACAAATAACCAATTGATAGCAGTTTGGTCCAGAAATTATTTTTTAAAAAACTAACTATTTTGTAACTGTTTATATTAAATGACTAACCAGGTTCGTTGTCTATAATATCAGTTATATTTCTTCATCAACAACAAAGTTCAATTCATTGATTTAGCTTTTAGACCTGATCAAAAACGCGTCCATGGTGATGGATTATCTGGCGATTATACATTCTATGGTGGTTTACTGTATTGATTTGTCATAATCGGACAAGAAATCAAAAAATTTAAAGTAATTGATTTTTTGGGTATTGACGAAAAAAACTGACTTTTTGAATTTTGAAAAGTTTAAATCAGATGTTTTGTAATGGATTACAAGTTTAAGGTATAAAAAACAAGTAAAATGTAAAAATTGATCAGTTAGGAAAATACGGTGGCCATTGAAATGTTGCAGAGAAATCTAAAATATTTTTGGGGAAGATGAAAACAATTACAAGAATGCCACTCAAAAAAAGAAAAGAAACAATACACACTCCATAATTTTATCTGTCGAATAAAAATGTGTAAAATGGGCCAAGCTTCTAGCAGGCCACAACAATATATATTAATAAACCTCTTTCTTAACTTAATATATAACTACATTTATCTGAAACTTAAAAATAATATCGTAATAAATTTTAAATGTTTCTGAATATATATTCTATTCAAACAGAAATATATATTAAACCCCCTGATGGAAATATATTTCTTAAGTTTATTTACCATGAAATAATATAAATTATTTTTTCGTACCAACCAATTATGCAGGTTTTTTGTGGATTTTCTTTTATTATGTTTTACAACATATTTAAATAACTCGGATCATCATAAAATTATAATAAATCATCGATAACAAAAATACACTAAACTAAATCAAAACAATTAGTTTCGTTAATAGATCCATAAACCACAAAATTATATCATATTTTTTTACTATAAAAATTAAAAATCTAGCTTTCTAATTAGAATACAAAACAATTCTAATAATATAGCTAAAAATAAATAAAAATATCAAAATTTATATATTGATTCAACTAATGGTTCAACTGGTTGTCAAATTCTAGATTTTAGCGGGTTTTCATGGGGTTTACCGGATTATTAGTTATTGACTTTTCTGAAAACTCAAACCGAAACACCGGGTTTACCAGTTCAACCGCGGGTCTGGATCGAGTTTCAAAACACTGGATATAAATCTATAGTTATATAACATCATAAGTTCAATTCATTTATCAAAATATCTTACTAATAATTTTTTTTAAATGCATACACAAATATAATTGTAAAAAACACAAATATAAAATTGAATTTTTAAAAATAACTAAAAACAAAAAATATATCCGCTCTTTGAATATCGGGTCAAAATCTAGTCTATTATATTAAAATAGAAGTTAGAACTTTACTTCCTGTGTAATTTTTTTAACTAGACCTTTCTTAAAAATTATGTTTCATTTATTTCTTAAATACATTTCTCAATCATTAATGAATCAATTAATAATATATCAGTCGAACATCATAACAACTATATCCTATAAACCCGTTCGTTTTGTGAAAACATATTAACATCAATAATAATCACCTAATATATACATACAAATTAAACGATACAAGTATAGCATTAAAGAATTCATAATCCGTCATCATGAGTGAACTCCTAGCGATGCAAAAACTTTGTAACATATCTGAACTTTAGACGTTGACGTGCTCTCTGATCCATACTCCCTCTGTTTCATTATAAATGTCGTTTTAGACTTGTGCACACGGATTAAAAAAGCATTTAATTTTGTATATTTTCAATATAAAAACATTATTACCGATACAATTCAACCAATAGAAAAATAGAATGGAGAATAAAGTTAATAAATTTTGCATTGAAACTCTAAAACGACACTTATTTTGCAACGAAAAAAATTCTCTAAAACGACACTTAATATGAAACGGAGGGAGTAGTTTTTTTTTTTGTAACTTGAACTGATCCATAGTTCATCACCTTAAAAAAATATTATAACAGAAATATTGAATCACCTAATAAATACATACAAAACCATTATTAATGAATCACCTTAAATATTTAAAAATCTGTCATCTTAAAATGAACTCCTTCCGGACCTATGGTGCCACGATCCTCTAACACTTAAGAATTGTGATCTCTAATTTGAATCCATTGTTCATCATAAATGAATGAGGATACAAGTTTTTTTCTAGTAAATGTAGTATGAACTTTTGTTTTTTATATGTTTATCTTGACATTGAAGTGTTATATTTCTTAAGGAAACAATCATTTTTTCTCTTCTTTTCGGCATCAACAATATTGATCATAAATTCATATTAGTTTATTTAAGAGAACCGATAGGATTTAAGCCACCAATTTTGAAAAACAAAATCTGTTACAATATAAGAATATACCTAAACAAAACGATTTACATGCCACAAAATATTGATATTGTTTGTACATCAGTAATAAAATCCTCATATTGTATCTTATATATATTCTAAGAAAAAATGTATTTATAATAAAAGTTTAAAAAATAAATATAATAATATTATCAAAAACTATAATATGATGTATAGTTATATATAGAGTACATGATTCATAAAAGTAATCTATTATATTTTTTTATGAACGATCAAGTAAATTAGTTATTATAACATTTTATAATTAGTACTATTTCATTTATTTTATGTAACTGAAAATCTTCACTTTGCATCTCCTCTATCATAAATATGTCCATAAAAATAAATATTTAATATATACAATAAGATAAATTATTAAATATATAAATAAAAGCATATCAAATCCAAAACTATGAAAAATTGTTTTTAGTAGCGCATATATATATATATATATATATATATATTTTTAAATTATACAGAGGTATCCTGGCCCCACAGAAGTGGTCCAGACTAGTCACGTGTTGCCACATGCCGGTCCTCTGTCCCTAGCGATGCCGAAATGTTAATTCCCTAGTGGCCGGGATTCGAACCCAGGTGGCGGAACTCACAGCTGTGAACCCTTTACCAACTGGACTAGAAAGCCCGGTTACATATATATATATATATATACAAACCATAGAAATTGTATTCTTTAGAAACAAATATAAATGAAAATAGTAAGTTTATAAATAATGAATATCAAATAACAAATGACTTATCTAATATACCACTTTTGTTTTTGAGCATCAATAACACATGTTATCAACAAATATAATTTAAAAAATAAAACAAACCATAATTGTTGAACATAAAAAAGAAAAAAAACCATCTGTACGGTTGTGCGGGTCAAGATCTAACATATCTATTATTAATTGTTAAATTTCTAATAAATAGGTCCAACAATTTTTGTATAATAAATTTTTGGTATGATTCCCTTTTAATAGTATAGATTTTGTTATTATGTAGTCAACACTTTGTTTTGTGCAGTCGAATTTTGGGATTATTCCCTTCTGATGGTATAGATTTTGCTATTATGTAGTCAACACTTTGTTTTGTGCATGTCTCTTTGGGTGACAAATGACAAGTTTCACAAACATATGTCACAATACGGACCTAGTAAAAATTAATTTATTACTCTTTGACTGATTCGCTTGTTCAATTCGTGTTTTCTTTGGGTCAAAATTCATTAATAACTAATTTATTACTCTTAAGAAAACGTTTGAATAATTACTACGAAAGCGCTATATATGTGGACTGAATATGTTGAGGCATCCCAAATTACTTAAAGTTCAACTCCAATATAGCAATCTTATTGAAAAATCCTGCATCAATGAGAAATTCACCAAAACTTTGTGTTGCTTTTCTGATCATGGTTTTTTTGTTTGATCCGAGTCATGAGTCGTTTTGGCCCGACACCACCGTCACAGTAACAAATAATCTTGGAGGTCCACTTCTTACGGTTCATTGCAAATCCAAAGATGACGATTTGGGGGTCCACATGGTGGCTGCCAACAAAGATTACCACTTTACATTTCAGCCAAATGTATGGAAAACAACACTGTTCTTCTGCAGCTTCCAATGGAACAATCAGGTCAAGCGGTTTGATATATTTGATGCTACGAGAGATGGAGATGTCGGTGCTAAATATATCTGGACTATCAAACCCGATGGCCCATGCAAGCTTGGTAAAAAGGTTAAATGTTTCCCATGGAAATGATTTGATAATATATCATTGTGATGATAAAAATATGTTTTTACCAACAAAATAGAAAATATATAAAGACTGTCAAAATAAAAAATATAGTTTCCTTCGTTTCGGTTATGAAGCTCATAATCTGAGATATTTTATGATATTTGAATTTACTATTTTATTTACTTTAAGGTATTTCAATATTTGTTTTCTTTTTCACTGAAATTACGTCCTTTTCATTCATAACAACTTAGAACCAATACATCAAATAAAGAATAAATTCAAACGCATGGCCCCTCTTAAACAGAAAAGGAGGAGAGCCATTGAGGAAAGCCGCTCGCTACATACGATTGAGTTAGCTTCTTTGTGCTCACACTCTTTGCAATCATCAAAGATGGAGTAATAGCCAATTTCTTATATTATGATGACTCTCATCTTCTTAGATTTATACAAGTTTGTGTTAATAAACCCTCTCCTTAGGAATAGGCCTGGACATTCGGGCATCCGTTGGCATTCGGGTCGGGTTTTTGGGTTTTCGGGTTTTCGGATTTTTGGATTTATCCTCTTAGGTCCCATACTAAAATTTTATTAGGATGGATCGAGTTCGGATAATAACACTTCGGGTTCGGTTCAAAATTGTATTGCGTCCTAAAACCCATAAAATAACAATATATCATACGGATTCGGGTTATATCGGTTCGGTTCGATATCTTCTTGTAAGTTATGTTCTTGCAATTTAGAGTCTTCAAGATTGGTAGGTAAACCAAATAGTGTTCTCCAGTCTGGTATGGTTTGATCCTTTATGTGTGTTCAAACAAACAAAACTAATTTTCACCCCGATGTTAAAGATGACTTAGCTATTAGTGTGAATGAATAAGAAAGAGATTAGAGGACTAATCGGCATGTGACCAGCCTCGAGTCCTCTGCCATTTTGTATTTAAATGTAAAACGCTTTGTAAGCACATGGCTTATTGTCAAAGTCTTCGGTAAACAAAGTCAAGAAAAATGAAAATTTAACATTGCACTAAATATACTCACAACTACGTAACCACTATTAAGTCATAAATGATGCATATATGAATACTGAAAAAGAAAGACTCCGAAGCCAAAATTAAACGACAACTCTCATGGTCTACGCTAAGTCCAATATAAACAAAGATGTTGTAGTAACCACTTTGGATCGATCTCCCCTCTCAGTTTAAGATTCTTGAGAAAAAAATGCAGCCGATCTTCCATGCCATCTTTCAAAATGACCTTCCAGCTTTTCTGAGCTTAGTAGAAGAGAGAGACTCGTTGCTGGAGGAGAGAACCGAGGAAGATCACCTCAACAACACGGTTTTGCACATGGCTGCGAAGCTTGGTCACGGAGAACTCGTCTCCAAGATCATTGATCGCCGACCTTCCCTAGTCTGTTCCCGCAACGCAGAGGGAAACACACCGTTGCATCTGACTGCTCTCCGTGGAGACGTGGACATAGTGATGCAGATGTTAGAGACTGGATTAGAAGCGTGTACCGCACGAAACAACAACAATGACACACCTCTCCACTTAGCTTGCCGCAGCATTTCCATGGAGGCTGCCAAACTCATTGCGGAAAAGACAAACTCAGTTGATCTCGGTGAACTCAACTTCGCCATATCAAGTGGATCCACTTGTAAGTTTCTAGTGTACATTCATATAATCAGAACAGTCTTTTTAGCATGTGCAAAATAGGACGGTCGAATAGGTTTTGTTTATATAAAACAAAAATAGTTAAATTTTTAAAAATAGATGTATAAATTAGGGTTAAGTTTTTTATAACTATACTTCTAAATTTCGAGTATGTAATTTCAAAAGAAAATTAAAGTTAAAAACTTACATATAGATTGAACTATTAACTTTAAAAATTTTAGTATTATTTTTAAAATATTGTTACTACTCCATTCGTTTCATTTCATTTGTCATCAATAAGTTTTGCATTGAAATCATAAAATGACACTTATTTTGAAACAAAAATTTTGCTCTAAAACAACATCTAATTCGAAACGGAAGGAGTATGTTCTTAAACAAAGCTTAGAAATAATTTCAGACCATACTGCATTTAGTTTTGTATATAAAGCCATTGTCAGTAGCTCAGTATTGTGTTGCGAATCTTGGGATCATTATCAGGCGTTGTAAAGATTATACTTGAGAGATTCCCGGACCTAGCTAGGGAGAAAGCTTGGCCTGTCCAAGGCTGCTCGCTATCATCCCTATTGCATCATGCGTGTGATAGAGAAGATCTTGAACTAACAAGAATATTGCTAGGGCTTGGTCAAAGACTAGATGAAGCTCTTAACACCAACGGGTTATCACCTCTGCGCCTGGCTGTCCTCAAAGGCTCAGTTGTAATCCTGGAGGAGTTCCTGAACAAGGCTCCATTATCGTTCTTGTGTCGCACGCAATCGAAAGAGAGTCTTTCATTTGGCGGCACGAAACAAAAACATGGATGCCTTTGTTTTAATGGCAGAGCGTTTGGGCAGTGACGGCCAGTTTATTTTGCAGCAAACAGATGAAAATGGCAACACTGTCTTACATACTGCTGCCTCCGTGGCTTGTGGTGCTCCGGTGAGTAGTTTTCTTTGTACCTATCCTTTACATAAACCCAAAGCACTTGTAGGTTTGGAATCATCACACATTAACTTTAAGCATTAACATAATAGCACACTTAGAGAAAATGTATATATATGGTTCAGTTTTGCTTAGGTGATTCTTGTTTCTGTTCTGGTTCTTTGTCATCTCACATATTCTTACTAAATACATTGCAGTTTATTCGTTACATTATTGGTAAGAAGATAGTAAATATCAGGAACAAAAACAAGGCGGGTTTTGCAGCTTGTCACCTTCTCCCTCGAGATGCCCAAGACTTTGAGTTGTTATCAAGCTGGCTAAGTTTTGACACCGAGACTTCAGACGAGCTGGATTCTGATGTAGTTGAAATATGCTTAGACGCCCCTAGTCCACTGAAACCATTACGGTCACGCTTTAAATCTTCAGTGATCGGCAAAAAATCTGATGAGGACGAGGTACTCCAGTTGCTGAGGTTAATCGGAGTAAACACATCAGAGATGGCAGAGAGAAAGATACGCAAGGAAGGTGAAGTCGAAAAAGTTCGCGAGAGCTTGGAATATGACATGTACATAGAAGCGTTACAAAACGCAAGAAACACGATTACTATAGTGGCAGTTTTAATTGCTTCAGTTGCTTATGCCGGTGGAATAAACCCTCCGGGAGGCGTCTACCAAGACGGGCCGTGGAGAGGCAAATCCCTAGTGGGAAAAACGACTGCGTTTAAAGTCTTTGCGATATGCAACAACATCGCACTGTTCACGTCCTTGGCCATCGTTATTCTTCTCGTTAGCATCATACCATACAAGAGGAAACCATTGAAGAGGTTATTGGTGGCCACGCACAGAATGATGTGGGTTTCTGTAGGGTTCATGGCTACGGCATATGTTGCAGCATCTTGGGTGACTATACCGTATTACCATGGAACACGGTGGTTGTTTCCAGCCATTGTGGCCGTTGGTGGTGGAGCGTTGGCTGTGCTCTTTTCATATCTTGGTGTTGAGGCCATTGGTCATTGGTTTAAGAAGAAGGCTCTTGTAGGAGTTATGACTTCCTTTACAAGAGCTATGGCGCCTTCCTTTGTAAGGACCAATTCAGATTTGGCCATCTCCGGAAAATCAGGATATTTCGCTTATTGAGAATGTTGGGTTGATGATCCTTTCTTTATTTCAGACATTGTGATTCATGTTTTGTTTTGAAGATCAGTGAGTAACTTTCTCGTTTAAATATTCTTCTATTGCTTAGCTGATGAGGTCAGTGCAAGAGATTCAAAGTAATATGAACAGAACTGAACTGAACTTAGTAGAACAGAACATAAGACTATGATTAACCCGATCTCTTAACTGAAGTTCTTAACTTCGGATAGACGATTTTTTTTTTTTTTTATTTTAACTAAGAAAAGTTAATAATCGTATTTTAAATAAGAAATATAAGATCCGTATCTTAGCAAAAAAATATTAATTAAATAAAAAATATCAAATCATTAATTAAGAAAACCGACTAAAAGACCGTGGTTAATCATGTAGACATAACAGAGATTATAGAGACACTCTTGTCTAAAACAATAAACAAGAATTAGAAGTTATGTTTTTTTCTCATATAGATCAGACACGTATGTTTTTCGGAAAATCGGCTCGTCTAAACAACACTTGATTTAAATTAAATGGGTAGCGGAAAAAAGAACCAACTAGCAGGGCTCTCCGGTTTGGTACGGTTTGATCCAAATGTATATCGTTTTCGGTTATTTTTGGTATTCTTTTATTCGATTGTATTATTCAATATCGGTTTAGGCTAACCGACTCAAGAGGGTTCCTTCTTCTTCTTCTTCTTCAACCTCCGAGCGAGAGAGGTTAACGCGATCGTGATGACGGAGCCGCAGAGCGAAAAGCCGGAAGAAGGAGAGCGACTCGAAGAATCGATGGAAGAGAGTAAAGAGAAATCGGCGGAGATGAGCCGCAAGGAGAAACGAAAAGCGATGAAGAAACTGAAGAGGAAGCAGGTGAGGAAGGAGATAGCATCGAAGGAGAGAGAAGAGGCGGAGGCTAAGTTAAACGATCCGGCGGAGCAGGAGAAGCTGAAGGCGATCGAGGAAGAGGAGGCGCGGAAAAGAGAGAAGGAGCTTAAAGAGTTCGAGGAGAGTGAGAGAGCTTGGAGAGAGGCTATGGAGATTAAGAGGAAGAAAGAGGAGGAGGAAGAGAGGCGTTGGAAGGAGTTAGAGGAGTCGAGAAAGCTTCTTGAGGTATAGTCCTTTGTGTAGCTGTTGATTGAATCCATGGATGATATGTTTAAAGTTTTGAATTAGATTTGAATCCGTGAGATTGATGTACATACCCTTCTTTTGGCAGGCTAGTAAGGATGAGGATGAGGATGATGATGAATATGAATATATAGAAGAAGGGCCTCCAGAGATTATATTCAAGGGTAATGAGATCATTCTCAGGAAGAACAAAGTGAGGGTTCCAAAGAAAACAGTAGCTCAGGTGGATGTAAATGAGGTATTTGATTATTTTCTAGGTGAACATACCATTCTTGAGTGTATTTTGATTTTCGTCTAGAGTTCTAATGTGTAGTGTGTTTTGAAGATTGCTGACAGGCCTACATCAAATCCTCTACCTCCTGGAACAGAAGCTTTGTCAAAGTCTCAGAATGTTAGTTCTGCTCAACAGATTCTGGATAGTGTTGCACAGGAAGTTCCCAACTTTGGTACTGAGCAGGTGATTGTTGTATCCCTCTTTATGTATCGTTCTTATGTTCCTTCTAGTAAATACGCTTACTTCTTTTTTTTTTCTTTCTCAATGTTTAGGATAAAGCTCATTGTCCTTTCCATTTAAAGACTGGAGCTTGTCGATTTGGCCCGCGTTGCAGCAGAGTTCATTTCTACCCTGATAAATCGTGCACTATACTTATGAAGAACATGTATAATGGTCCTGGCATTGCTTGGGAACAGGATGAGGGGCTTGAGGTCTGTAACCGCTGTCATCTCCTGATGCGTGTATCCTGATAATAGTTAGTTCTACTCTAGGCTTATTCGTTTTCTGAATCCAAATTATCAAAGTCCCTCTGCCTTTCTTTTTTTTTGCTGCGTGCTCTAGATTTTCAGAATTCTGCTGTTTGTTTCTTTATTGTTGTTACCATCTTCTTTAACTTCCATCAGACATTGATGGATTCACTTCAGTGGAGGTGGTTGATTATAACCTGGGCTGGGTTGGAGTTGCAGTTCACTTCTCTGTATCCTACTTGATTGATAGATTATCTAGTACTGTGCACGCAAATAATTAGTGTCTCTTTCATAGCAATACTATAGACAAACGTACTTTAGCTTGATTTCTTGTATATTTGGAGTTATTGAATATTGATTTCTAGAACGCTATGCAATCTCCCAATTGTTTGTCGGTGTTTCATTTCTCGTGCTTTTGAGTGTCTTCTTATAACCTCGTGGGAGTGAGTGATATGGGATAAGTGACTCATCCACTGTTCAATACCTCAAAAATACTTTAGTTTTCCTGAATTAAGAACATAATAGTGTCCTTCATGCGGTCTGGGCTTGTAGTGTCTGAAAAGGAAGTAAAGCAGTTATAATTTCGTAAGGCTGTATCTATCCTTGTTTACTTGATATCATGGCTACTGGACCTCATATTGCATATTATCTAGCCTGGCTTTGTTGTTTTAGTGACTTTCTGTAGTTTACTTTCTCCCTCCTTTTGCCCCGTCTTCCTTGCAGTATACAGAAGAGGAAGCTGAACATTGTTACGAAGAATTTTATGAAGATGTTCATACGGAGTTCCTGAAGTTTGGAGAACTTATCAATTTCAAAGTATGTCCCTCATCTCCGATTTATTTTCCAATATCAGCTATCATCCTGATCCCGTGTTTGATAATAAAACATGCTGGTAGATATGTATTGTCTTTTGACCTTCTCTCCTAGCCTTTCTTTT
Source organism: Raphanus sativus (assembly GCF_000801105.2). Taxonomy (NCBI): domain Eukaryota; kingdom Viridiplantae; phylum Streptophyta; class Magnoliopsida; order Brassicales; family Brassicaceae; genus Raphanus; species Raphanus sativus. The sequence continues at coordinate 1,665,263 of NC_079518.1, read as the reverse complement.
CTCAAGAGGAAAATTATTTGTCCATTTCAGGTATGTAGAAATGGCTCACTCCACTTGAAGGGCAATGTGTATGTACACTACAGATCACTGGAATCAGCTCTTCTTGCCTACCAGTCCATTAATGGTCGATATTTTGCCGGTAAACAGGTAAACTAATTTCCTCGGAAACTGTAACCCAAGTGTATGGCGTTTTGTCAGAGGTCTCATTTGTTCTTATCATCATAGTGTTTTGTTCACTCTGTCCTGAAACAAATGAAGTTCTATAGATAAACTTGCTGACATTCTTGTCCATGATAATTGCATGTTCCTCATTTAGGTGAACTGCGAATTTGTCAACATCTCAAGATGGAAAGTCGCCATATGCGGGGAGTACATGAAGTCGAGGCTTAAAGTATGACTCTTCATCTGATCCATACACTGATATTCCATTTTCTGGCTTTTTATCACTAGTTCATGATCTCCATATAAATTTTACAGACTTGCTCTCGTGGATCTGCGTGCAACTTTATCCATTGTTTCCGAAACCCTGGTGGAGACTATGAATGGGCTGACTATGACAAACCACCTCCGAGATTCTGGATTCGCAAAATGACCGCTTTATTTGGTTATTCAGATGAATACTTGAAGCACACGGAGCGTGAATATTCAGGGTCGTTAAGTGATGTTAGATCAGATCAACCAACAGATTCACAGAGGTAGCTTAATATATATTGGAGATCTTGCCTTTAAAGTATCTTGATCTTTGAATAAACATTATCCGTGTATTTCCTGCTTAATGTTGTAATAAAGCGTCATGCTCATGTGGTATTGTTTCCATGTCAGGCAACCTTCAAGAAGATCTAGATCGAGGGAACATGATCATGTGAGGCCTTCTTATAGGAGCCGTACGAATCACAGTGATACACGGGAGAGTACTCGTGGACACAAACTTAGTAGGCACGAAGAGAGCTGTCATGGTGGAGATGGAAGTCCTAGAGGTACCAGAGACGGTAGTGTAGAGAGAGAGATGATGTATAAAGAGCCACGGTATGGTAAAGAGACATCGCGTCACGAAAGCAAATGGTCTGAACACTCTCCGGGACATGGGGTGACGAGGAAAAGAAGAATCCATGGGAGGTATTCCGATGATGATGATGATGATTCAGGAGAGCCTAGTCACAAACGGAAACGCTCAAGGCGTTATGGCAGAAGAGGCTCAGATTCAGAAGTTCAAGGAGAGGTGGACGATGAAGAGGACGCTAGAACCCATCGGTCTAGTTCCGACAGGAGGTCAAGAAAAGAAGGATCATCAGCTGCTGATCAGAAGGAGAATCATGGAGATGATAGGGTTCATGCAGTTGGCGAGAAGTCGCAGAGGGAAAGAAGCAGCTCAAGATATTCGCACGAGGGAGACTCGAGTGAAAGTAGACATCGTCCGCATAAAGATAGGGACATAAACAAGCATAGACGTAGATACAAGACGGGTGATCCTGATTCTTCTGATCGAAGCATGAAAGGAAAACAAGGCCGAGAATCACAAGAAGTCGAGAGAAATGGAAAGAGAGAGAATGTAAGTGGCTCATCAAGTGATGATGAGGAGAGAGAGGAAAGACACAGAGAGAGATCTGGTAGTAGGCATAGGAAACGAAGAAGGTCACACGAGCAGACTCCTCCTAAGGGACCAGAGGAGGAGATTGAGCGTTGGAGACCAATATGATCATCGTTCATCATCATCTCTTCATTTTATCTCCTCTTGTAAAACTTTAGTTTCATCACATGTTTTGAGTTTTTCTTTTGGCGAAAGTTAAATTAAAAGTTTTTTTTTGTGTTAAAAATAAATAATTTTAACGATAAACAAATGATTCTGAGTGACGTCACAAAAAAAAAAGAAAGAAAAGATAAAAGAGAGAAACCTCGGAAAATATATATACACATTTCTCACCGTCGAAGGGAGAAGTTTGATCGGGTGTCTAAGCTGCACGATGACGATAGCGACGCCTTTCAGCGGGGCTGCGAATTCCGTTACGGCGGCGAAAACAGTGCTGATAACGGGAGTGAGCAAAGGACTGGGAAGAGCCTTATCTCTGGAGCTGGCGAAGCGAGGCCACACCGTGATTGGATGCGCCCGCACTCAGGAGAAGCTCACCGCTCTTCAATCCGAGCTCTCCTCCCCGGAGAATCACCTCCTCCTCACCGCCGACGTGGTAAATTGCCGCTCTTCGTGTACTTCGTGTGATAATTGTTGTAGAACTAGATAGATGGTAGTTACCGGAAAACACGAAGAGATTTGTTTATGAAATGTTGTATATCCACAACGATGTGTTCATACTATAAACACTTGGAATTTTATGAAAGTGAACCGATTGTTTAATTGATTATATTTTCAATCGGCTAGGGTTTGATTTTGATGAACTCATGTGATCTACTGAAGCTAAACCTTTGAGTATGATTTTATGGTCTATGTATGGATGTATGTTTGCAGAAATCAGACAGCAGCGTCAAAGAGATGGCACACACAATCATGGAGAAGAAGGGTGTCCCAGACATCATAGGTATATTATATATATGTTTCGAACCTTCTTTTTGATTCCTTGTGAGGCAACAGTTTCAAAGTTTGATGTCATGGTGTTTTTTTAGTGGTTGGTGGCTATCATTTGTTTTAGAGAGATCATTAGATTGTTCCCTAATGTGTTTTATAGTAATAATCCTTAGTTTAGTGTTTTCTTTTTGTTAGGTACGTTAATCAGCTTGCCTTAAAATAAAATGATAAAATCTTGGTGGTCATCGTATCGTGATGAAAACGATAGTCAGATGACGTCTGCTAAATGCTAATGCTCCTCCCTTACTTTCCTATGGGATATAAAACCCTCATGCTCTGAAATTTTTGGTTTTCCCTTGAGTTCCTGAGTATTATGAAGCAGTGCTTTAACTCATCTGCCCGTTGTATCCTTTGTTGACAACTTGACATACAAGAAGTCATTTTTTAAGGGCCATGTCTGTGAAAAATCTAGTTTTGATGGTTTACATGATCGGCTTCTTCGGCACGTTCTATAATTATTGGGCATATTGTTTGGCATCATTTTTCACTGTGATCTTTCTTTAGTTTTTTTTATGTTAGTAAAATGCACGTTTCAGTTAACAATGCCGGTACTATCAATAAGAACAGCAAGATTTGGGAAGTCTCTGCAGAAGATTTCGACAGTGTTATGGATACAAACGTTAAAGGAGTAGTGAATGTACTGCGTCATTTCATCCCTCTGATGCTCCCACGGAAGCAAGGGATTATTGTTAACATGTCTTCTGGATGGGGAAGATCTGGTGCTGCACTGGTGAGTTTCATTCATCACTTAATTGAGCCACGAGCTATCATCCTATGTTTGTTCTTATAGTTACAGAAGAATAGTAACAGAGACAGAGTAAAACATAGGGACATTTTGAATATATAAAGTTATCGTGAGCTAGACTTTGTTCGGATATAGAAATGTTGTTGGATTCCTCTCTAATAAGCTTCAATGAAGCCGGAACCTTGTCAGTGATGTTGGAGTAAACAGTACTAAGTTATCATACATGGAAATGAGGAAAGACTGTGAATTGATAACATAGATGGTAGGGAGAGACTATAGCTTCATCTTAAAGGTTCAACCAAATTACTTGGTTGGTCCCCTTTGTCATAGTCTTACAAGATCCTTGTAGATAACTTTATTCTGATAGTCTTCTTCTGTGCTCTGCATTTCTGGACCTGGTGAGGTTAACTTTTGAAACCAAAACTGGATCTGCAGGTTGCACCTTACTGTGCATCCAAATGGGCGATCGAGGGTTTAAGCCGATCAGTGGCAAAAGAGATAGCTGAAGGAATGGCGGTGGTTGCATTAAATCCAGGAGTGATCAACACAGAATTGCTCACTTCCTGCTTTGGCAACACAGCTTCCTTGTATCAAGCTCCTGACGCTTGGTAAGCAAACCCCCCAACCTCCTCAGAACATTGACATTTTTGTAAACAAATGTATTTGGTTGAAATTAATTTCTCATAACATGCGATGCATAGTCTCTCATCTCATGTGTTTCTTTTTAATGGATTAATTGCCTGGAACCCTAAGCCTTTGATGTGGGATGAAAAATGTAACAGGGCTGTGAAGGCTGCAACGATGATTTTGAACCTTACAGCGGGTGATAATGGCGGATCTCTTACTGTCTAACAACTAAATTATATTTTTCTTTTCAACTTGAGTGATATGAGAAGGAGCTTTGTCAGTAGAGCCGCCCTTTTATTTGAGGCTTTGATTCATTTTTCTGTAACCAGAAATTTAGCATAGTCACTACGTTCTTAAGTTCGACTAAGTTACATTTTTTTGTAACGTTTTTACTGAAGTCAGTTTTTGATATATAAAAAGTTTGGAGATGTAGCAAGAGCCGTAGGACAAATTGATGATCAACCAAACGGAAATAACTTTAACCAAGCTAAAACCAAACTGATCTACATCTAACCGATCCAGACCCGAAATACCGACCCTGCACCTTCGTCCGTTGATTCGAGTTGTTTAGTCAATCTTTAACATTAAAGTGTCCACTGATTCGAGTGTTTAGTCAATCTTTAACATTAGAGTGTCCGTTGATTCGAGTTTGTTTATAATAAGTAGGTAGAGAAATGAGTCAAACTTGATACTAATTTTTTTTACTTAAATTAAATACAGTTTACGGTATTTATTGATCAAAAATATATTATAGATACTTCTTGAAGTAAATATTTGTATTGTTTAGCTTAGGGCTGGGCAAATAAACCGAACCCGAAAATCCAAACCGAATTCGACTGATAAAAATGAATCCGAATCGATCTGAATCCGACATAAATACCTAATGGATCTTGTTTTTTGATATTTTGGATTATGGATATTATCCGAACCGAACCCGAATCTAAATGGATTTTCGATAGAACCCGAAACATTCAAAACCCTAAAAGATTTTATACCAAACATGATCTCAATTCCTAATATGTACTCAAAATACATTAAGATATATTGAACATCTAAATGTTGGTGATTCTATTACATGAAGGTTGATGGTTAAAGGTGGTTGTTGAATTCTGAAATATTTAGATTTAGATTTTATTTTCATTAAACAATGTTTCTCATTTCATGAGGTCGTGATTTTTGTTTTATGATTTCATTCATTTTGTTTTCTTTTTAAATATGTTTTCTTTTCGTTTGATTTTGAATGATCATGGTTGATGTTCGTTTTTTATTTTTAAATCGATTTTATTTATATTTTAGTTACAAAAAGGTACAAATTAGGTATTTGAAACCAAAACAAACTAATTTTACTTATGTTTTGGTTATAAAGTAGGTACAAATCAGATATTTTTAAACCGAAGAACCGATTGGAATCCGAATCCGAAAGTACATTGGATTGTACCGGTTCTTTGAAGATTTACTAACTCCGATCCGAACCCGATAGAACCCGAACCGGTCCCGAACCGAAATTTCAAATAATCCGAATGAGACTGATTTTGATAAATCCGAAAAACCGAAACCCGATTGGATAAAACCGAAATCCGGTTGGGACCTCGAATGCCCATGTCTAGTTTAGCTATAATGAAAACTCAATTAAACTTATTTTGAAATTGTTTCCTTTCGATAAAAAAATAGTATAATTGTAATTTTGCATTTAGCCAAAGTTGTCGTCAGTGATACAAAAGCAAAAACAAGATTGCCACTCTTTCGCTGGTTGATGATGTGCTACAATGGATTATGATTTCACATAATACCAGTATATGCAAAAAAAATTGTAAAGATTTTTGTTTAATATCAATTCTAAATTCAAATAAACTTTATACCATATTACCAAACTATAATTACATAACTTTTCAACACTGAATTATGCATTTAATGAAATTCACAAGCGACAGATTTTCTGAAACTGTAATTGATTTGAGAATCCTAATTAAATGACACCTACAAGTATTCAAACAGGTGTCAATTTACAAAAACAATTCTTTGACTCGCTAATATAGAAAAATAATTAATACTCTATCCGTTTCATTTTAATTGTTGTTCTAAGTTTATGCACACAGATTAAGAAAACATATGATTTTATATATTTTCAAGATAAAAACACAATTACCTATAAATCTAATCACATTTCAACCAATAGAAAAATAAAATTGAGATTTTTTAAATAAATTTTGCATTGAAACTCTAAAACGACACTTGTTTTAAAACGAAAATTTCTCTAGAACGACAATTAAATCGAAACGGAGGGAGTAGTAAAAAACTTTCCAAGACTAATTGTTGAAATATATATAAAAATAATAAAAATTTGATTAATTATTTTTATATTTATAAACTACATAATATAATGAATGAAACTTTTGACAATTTTAATTATTTAATTAGATTTAAAATAAAAGATAAGCCTAAAATTAATTATTATCACTTGAAAATAACCTAAATGATATTATAAATAATAATATATGGTAGCTATTTTTCAAAATTATAGAAGGTGTAATAATGTTTGATCAATTCTTTTTATATTTATATATTATATAAAATAATAAATAGATAAAATTTATAGAATTAATGATTTCATATTCATATTAAAATATAATCATATCTATAGTAAATATTGATCTCTTATAGTGTCCATATACTTTATAAATAATTAGGCTCTGAATATTGGATAAATTATATTGATTAGAACATGTGAGAACTTTGATAAAGAAATATTTTGCATTCAAGTCAAATAATGAAGTGAATAAAGTAATTTTATGACTGAAAAATATATAAGATAGAGTGGTTTGTATTACTATTTAGAGAGAGAAATAAATATTTGGCAAAGAATATGTAAAAACTTAAGAAAATATTAGCAAAAATTAATAATAAGAATGAAAATAATAACGGTAAAAATAAGAAAGAACTGGAGAAAATACATAATATATATAGAAGAAGTTAATGTGATAATTACATATATAATTCTACAAGCTTGTTATTTATAAATATTCAGTAATTAGTTTTACATCAAATTTTATAAGGAAACTTTTCAATATTCTACACATAATATATGTTTTCTTATAATAATATATCCGCGGATTCATGGACAACCACTTAGTTATATAGTGTTTTAGAAGAAGATGCCCAAACGCGGGCTGATCGTATCTCTTGATACAATCGATGACGTCACCATCGGGCTCTTTAATTTCATGAAAAGAAAAGATAAACGACATTATATTAAGTTAAATGTGAAACATCAAAATATGAATGTTATAAGAAACCAAATTTAATAATCAGACTTAGATAAGAATCATAAATCTTACGTTGATTGTTCGAATCAGCGTTGGGTTTGAAGCTCCTATTGTGACCCAGAGAGGGAGTAGTATCCATAAAGCCAACATATTAAAAACAAAAACGTATCATTAAAATAGTCAAGCTTACAAACAGAACTCTGCAAACCAGAGCATTAGAACGGAGACGTCAACGAAAATTGCAACATGAGTGAGAATAAAGAAATCAAGCAAACAACATTAAAGTGTCCATTAATAAAACAATGGCTATGTAGAAACTGTAATACCATCCTTTAATGTATATGGTATGGATTAAAAAGTTTCATTTTTTTCTGGACATCGGATTCAAAAGTTAGTATTATGATATTATCGTGTGGGCATGTTATACTGTTTTTAGCGATATATTATGTAACGGTATATTAGGAACATATATGTTATATCGAACATAATTAATTAATAATTTATATCCGTTTGTGCTGGTGTAGAGATCCAAAAGTTCTTGTATGACCACTGTATAACTTTGTGTAGAGATGGATACACATGGTATGAATGTCAGCATGACTGTTTAATTTATGGCTATCAAGGTCTTGGGTAATGTGCTTCTCCTTCTCTTAAAGAGCCTAAGCGATGTTGTTGTCAACCTTACATTTCATTATCTTTAAAAAGTTAATGCCTAGCTACCGTTGCATTTATTTTCTCTAAGCTACTACACTTGTTTTGTATCTGGTGTTTATTTATAATAAATGCGATAATGTCAAAAAAATTTTGATAAAATAAAACAAAAGCAAACCAAAACGAAGATTGAAATTCTTACAAGATACAAACAAGTATCTAGACGTTGACATGGACATCACAGCACGTGGATCAAGGATGGTGACAACATTTCTAGCTTCCCTTTTTAGAAGGTTTTTCAAATTTGTTTCGAACACACTACACCCACAACCCTAATAGTTTTCCCAATACATATATATTCCGGCTGTACTTCATTTTGTTTTCTTGTAATTTCAACAGAATACATTTTACAAAATTGTATACATAATCTTATATATAGTTAACGAATCGAATTATTTAAATGAATTTTGGTTGATTCAGGTCCCTTCCTTATTGAATTCGGTTCAATATTTCATTGTTAATATACCTTGACGATATAGATGTTTCGTCAATATGAAAAAAAAGAACCTCGTGATCTTTGGTGACGTCCCTAGCAAATCTCATGATTCTCGTTGGGATGAGATCTGTTGGGGCATCCAGTTCCATTCCATTGCCATACTTGCCAATTATAGTCATTCTCTGCTTCATTTTTCGCCTAATACATTTTGACCACTGTTTGTTCATGTATAAGCGAGACAAAAAAATTAGATTATTCATATAAAATAACAATTAGAAACTCTTGTTCTGTTATTTTGCTAACTAATTGAAATTAATCAACAAATTTCTGTTATTTTGCTAACTAATTGAAATTAATCAAAATTTTATGTTGTCGATATAAGGCCCAACACTAAGAAGAGGTCAATCTGAAACTTATAAGGCTCAAAACTCTAAATTTCTTAATAATAAAGTTCAAAAGTCTAAAGTTCTTAATGATATATTTTCTTTATTTTTCCTTTGTTTTTGCTAAAAATATTCTTCTTATAGTTATTTTTTTCCTTTTATTAATATTTTTTCTCTAAAATACAGAATATAGTTTATTTAAATCTATATGTTTATTAAGCTTGTATTTCTTTCTTTCAATACTTAAACTAAAAATACTTAAATTAAAAACGACAACTAAACAACTACTTTTTATACAGAAATTGTTAAATTCAATATGTAATTTAATGTTAATATTTTCAAAGTGGATATTCAACAATATATAAACATTTTGTTTTCATTTCACTCAATTACTTATAAATAAGATATAAATTTTAGAGGCTAATGTAATTATTTTGATATCATATTTTAGAAGGTGCTATTACTCACACATCAATTTATGGAGACACCTAATACATATCTAACAATTATAACATGGAAGGTCAGAGTATATAAAAATATGAGTGCATTTCTTTTAGTAAAATCATATATCTGGATCTTATCAAAAATTAATCAAAATCTGTCATAATTATCTAGAATTTTGAAAATAACCAAAATAAACTATTTAATAATTGAAATCAAACAGATTTAAATTCTAAATTTTACATACAAAAATCATATTACCCTACCAAAATAATAATGAAGATTACAAACAAAAAAAACATTACAACTAAATCATAAATTAAAATACAGAAAATAGAAGACATGAAATCATACTCTTGATATTTATATTTTAGATGGGTACAACTTGATTTTTATCAGATCGGATCTATTGGGATCAGAGTTTTTTTAGGCATAGGTCTATTCGGGTCAATCAATCTGGAAGCTATGATTCTTTCAAGTAAATAAATTTTGGACTCGGCTATCTACTTGTAATTTTTTGCTTTTTTTTTCAGACCGATTCTGTTTCGGATTTCCAGGACCGAGTAAAATACTCAGGTCTAGCCAGACGTGTTAGACGAAAGCTGAATGGTCAGAAATCATTAGTGGGATGTATGCCTCTTTTAATTTTCAATACAACAAAAAAAAAAAAAAACATGTGTCGATTACAGAGTGGAAACGGATATGACTGGTTCACGATTTCCATCTAATTACAAACTTGCTCTCGTGGATCATCAGCTGATCAGGAGGAGAGTCATGAACATGATAACAACAAGACTTGTTATGATTTTATTGCTACTGGTTTATTCACCTTAGTGGCCGTCACAGTTGATAAACTGAACACTGGGTATATGTTTGACCTTGCAGTAATCTTCTCCACTTGGTACCAATCTCTCCCACCACTCCCTCTTCATTCTCTCTATCTTCAGTTCCTTTAAGGACGTTATATACATGAGCCCATCAGGAAGTTCCTAAGACATGGCATCGACCCTTCTTCTACACACCACTCTTCCATTTCTTTCTGATAAGACATCTTCAGAGCACGTAGCTGAGGAAACCCACCTCTCGAGCACACCATTCTCTTCCCCACGAAAGATAAACCGACTTCAAGGTGAAGCAACTTTTCAAGAATCGGTATTGGATCCAGAAACTTTGGCATGTGCATGGACAATGTTAAAGAACGATGTCACCACCACCTCCAATGATCAGCCGCACGGGTTTTTCGGCGATCATGCACACTAAGCGTCTCGAGGTTTCTCAGTTCATGAAGAGATGAGGAGAGGGTGTGGAAAGTGCAACCGCCGCTGAAGTTCACACTGAGAGCTCTGAGCTTGGTCATACGGAGGAGGTCTGTCACGCGACTGTGTTTGGTTGAGAAATTTGTTAAGGACTCTAGGTTCACTAGACCACCCTAGTTTCAACTTTGTTTTGTCATGCATTGAACGAGGTAAGAGAGGGTACCTCAGTTCTTGCATCTCTTTCAAAACATCTGGCACATGGACAAGGTGTAACAGATCAGCAACGTTTAGGTTTAGACATAGCAGAAGCTTTAGAGTCCGCAGAGAAGACGGGAGGTGAGATACACCAGCCTCGTGTAAGCTCAAGAACCTCAAGTGGATGAGCTCTCCAATGCCAATGCTTGGAGGTAGCTTCCCTCCTTCAAAATGGTAAGTTTCGAAAACTCGAAAGCTTCCAACAGTTATCTTCTGCTCCAAAAACCAAAACAGACCTGGCTTTGCGGTTGTTTTTATCTCCCAGCATGTCAAGTGCATCACCACTATGTACAACGAGTCTACGAGATCTACTAGGAGACTCAGTATTGATGGTGAAGGTGGAAGTCTGGACTTTGACGAACTGAAGAAAGTTCTCTTCTCTGGCTTTAGATAAACATACTTCCCTCATCATGACATGTATCTGACAACGTTCCATTCTCGAACTCAAATAGCTCTCTTCAACAATAACCATATTTCTCCTCCTCAACTCTTCAAGGTAGCCTTCTCCACTTATCTTGAATGGTTGTTGATGATCCATCGTATACATCATCTAGAACAACCAAATATCTACCGGTTTGCAAGAGTTCAAAGACTTCACCCTGTAGTGCATGTTCGTCCATCTTTATTATATCTTCATCATGTGGTCTAAGATCTCGCAAGATCCTCTGCCAAACATACTTCCGTGTAAACTGTTGCGAAACACAAACCCATTGAAATGACGTCTGACAATGTCGTACGTGATGAAAGACTTGTCTGGCGAGGGTGGTTTTACCAATACCACCCGGCCATCCCTGATATAGAAACCACTTGAAGGCTATCACTACCCACCAAATGGCAAACCAACTCTTCAACACTCTGCTCAACCCCAACAAGATCGCTTTCACAACTGTTAGAAAACGTTTGTCTGATCTCCCTTAGCTCCCTTTCTCTGTCTTGCAGTGGCAGTGAAGAAGGTCCACCATCGATAATCTGTTGTAATCCAAAATTCTCATCCCCTCAATCTCCTCAGAGATCCTGTTAGTTGTGCATTCGATATCTAATGCAAATTTGCGCCGATCCAGTAAGAAACAAAGCAAGTCTTTTGACACGCTTCTTGATCCCTCCTTTCTCTTTCCCTCCAAACTCTTTGAGAAGAAAGGATTCGATTAGATCCTCAGCGTCATAGACAATGTCCTTGACATTTTCCAAGAAGTGTCTCACCCTTTCACTCTGGTGTTTTTTGGCAATGTGCATCTTTCAACAAGGACTGTAACCTTCCAAGCTGACGCTTTAGTCCAGCAACTTGCTCGTCTATTCCTGTTAATCTTTCAGACTCTCGACTCAGGAGTTCCCATAGCTTCTCAACTCCGAAGGACACAACCAGTTCAGCCATACTACCTGTAATAAGATTTGAGTGAACGATTCAGGCCCGTTGTTTATGCAGCATAACAAAGGGAACAAGATCTCGTAAGCAAACTGGAGTCACGACAACAAAGTAGAAATGGCGGATCAAAGCAAAGCAAACATGTATTTAACTGTACGGAAGTGACAAGATTTACCTTGTCTGAATCAGCTCTTTGCCCACTGGTTACGACCTTGTCTGAAAGAAGAGAGATGAATGAATCTTTATAAAGTTCAGTCAGAGTCAAAGTAAAAGTCAACTTTATCCAGCTACAAATATCCTTGGACTAGTCATTGTATTCATTATATTTGATTTGATTTTGACCTCTTCGCCTCTAACATGGTATTTCATTACTATTGAATTTGCATTAAATTTACAGTGTAAATCATTTTTTCAGATAATCCTAAATCATTCTTGATATATGTCACTGACGAAATCTAAAAATTTTAAATAAAAGAAGATTTGATAGAAATTTCTACAAATGATATATATCCAATAAACTTGGATTTGTAAGAATTTTTGTAATTAATTTGTAGTAAAACAAAAATTCTACAAAACCCTCCGTCTCCTGTTTTTTCTTTTCTTTCAGGTTCTAAACTTCTAATACCGGTAAGATGAACCACTCTGAGGTGGTGCTGGTGGCAGCCGGTTCGGGGTACTGCGGCGGTTGCTACCAGAGCCTGACGATGATGCATCCCCGTTCTGAGCAGGATCGCTGTAGCGGCGGCTGTGCCCACCCGATCCGTACCTTGACAATGAATCCGACGCTCCATTAGCAGCTGAGTTGAAGGCATTCATCCAGTCATCCCCTGAAGAACCCCCACTGGTTCTTGGGCTACTTTCTGTCCGTCAATGAAAATCAAAGTAAGAACAATCGGTAGATATAACGTATCCAGCACAGTTTCAAACCAAGCCACTCTATTCTTAAAATAAATAAATAAAGACGAAAAAGGCGGATGAATGTACCAGTTGCACCGTTGTCAGACCAACTTGAAGCAGCAGCCGCTCGGTTGTCATGAATGCTAAGTTGCCTCGTGAGCGTAGAAAGAAGAGAAGATTGTTTCTGGTACCGCTCTCTTTTTCTTTTGACGTTTTGATCCTCTTGAATCAGTGACTCAATCCTCTCATTGCCTATTGCACTAGAGATCAAAAACAAGAGAAGGCAGATAAACACACCGCAACTGAAATGTAATTTCTTGACAAGGAGGGGGAACGATATTGAACCTGATGGAACTGTATAGTTGATTCAGCATGTCTTCTTTTGATTTCTCCACTTGACAGAGAACAACAGCCTGTTGAATTCACGTTGCTTAGTATCAGGAATATTTGTAAAAGATTAAGGGATCTTAGTGTTCGCATAGCCCACCTTTGGAACATTGGCCGCAAGGCTGTTAAGGACAGCTTCAACGTAACCCCGTACTTCTTGGGACATCCACCGGAGTTCCTCTTCTGGATCGACGGGTTTCCTAGCCATCTTATCCTGAAATACAAACAAGATTACACCATAAGCAAACAGTATCATATCAAGCATAAACGCCTAATATGCCGAATCCGTAACTGCTGTCAAGTGTAAAAATGTTGACCCATCCATAGCAAAAAGTTTCAACAAAAAACAGTTCGGCAACCATTTCAATGTTCACTAAGACATAAAAAACTTATTAATACAATCTTGTCTAAACTTTTCAGCGTAAAATTTTCGAAGTTCTTCCACTCAGTGTTTTCAAGCCATAGAAACATTTGTAACATTTTGGAAGAGTTCGTCATAGTGATAACTGGCACCGCATAAGACCAGTGACCAAAATAACTAGTATAGATTTAAGGAAGGTAAACAAGAAAGATAAGAGATTAAACATAAAAGTTGGCCATGATGACTTACAAGTGAACCATCTGAAAAACTTTGTCTCATGGAAACATTGCCTACTTGGCCTCCTCGAGCCTGGATGACTTTTTGCAACTTATTAATCCATTCATTCTTATCGACTACACTCTCAGCTTTAAGCACAAGAGCATTGTGAGCTGCAACATAATCGTTTTTGAGGAAAAGCTCATAAGTGCGCATATAGGGTTACGAATTTTAAATTTTGATAATGATTGGTTCACGTACCTTTTAATACAGTCTTGTAGGGAACCTTGCAGGTTAACTTAAATACAAGACCCGGTCCTTTTGAATCAGGTCCGTTTGCCTTCTTGTCCTTCGAACTCTTCGATTTTTCTACTTCTTCCTCGGGTATTTCTTCAATAGTGCATTCCTGTGTGGATTAACAAAGTTTATGAGAAAGTAATATTAGAAAAACATGGAAGGAAAAGAGTTATCTATAGAGCATCCACATTGTCTCATAGATGTAACAGTAGAATACAAAGTTTGAAGCATGAGTAATAGTGTTAATAACAAGGTGAATATGAAGACATGATTAGAGAACTATACCTCCAAAGTGATAGTGCCCCGGAAGTTTCTTTCTTCTTGCTTTTTGGTATAGCCCAGCTAAGAAAGAAAAGGAAGTGTTAAGCCAGTAAGTGATTACAGTGCTTCCAATTTGGATCAACAACAAAACGATATACACTCTAAATACTAACCTTTCCAGTTTTCTCATTTAGAACAAACCATCGCCTACTCCATCCATTTGTTTTAGCACTTTTCTTCATCAAGTATCCTACATGAAAGAGTAATTATTTGTTATCGACAGTGGAAGTTGGTTCTATCGAGGCTTTAGTGATAAAGATGAAAGACACAAAAAATCATGCATTTGGAGCTACAGAGAAGCTTGCAGCAATTAAATCATGCAACGGATGGAAAACGAGTAGGGGAAGAACGTATATTAGGATACTAACCTGCTGTTATCTCTCCCTCAGGTCCAGCAGTTTTCAGACCAGAGACCTCCGGCGTCTCTTTATCTTGCGGACTAGGTTTGTCTTTCATTGACTTCATGCTACCACCAGCTATGGGCCCATCTGGCTGAGGACTAGAAGCCTGATATACACGCAGGTATGGGAATTTCTAATTAAGTACTTTCATGTAAAGTTAATCTAAACAGCATTTTCCACTACGTGGATCCAGATTAACTTGGAATGAAAAACGGACCCTGCTTAAAAGGGACTGCTCAGCATCTTGTCCCTTCTTAGAAGATCGACCCTTAAGCTCGTCCTCGCGACGTTGTCTTTCCATTCTGAAGATAGAAATGATTTTTAATCATAAAAATGAAAACAAAAAGCATGTAATATTCTAGAGTCCACAATTCTGGACTTGCTCAATAAATGTGCAGCTACCTCCTTTGCACAAGACGGATAAAATGTTGAGGTGGTACAAAAGCGCGTTCCATATCAACTAGTGCAACGACCATTTTCTTGGCTTCATTCTTGAAACCATCAAGTGCTGCACTTGCTATAGCTACAACCTGGTTGATCATTTGTTAGGAAGGAACAGCTATTATCGAAATGATAATGTTAACTGAATAAAATGCCACCAAACATTATTACCTCTCGCTTGAAAGGAGGATATCTACCAAGTCCAGGTGTAGCATTTGCAGAGGCTGAAACTATGTCCACAAGAACTCGGTGGACCTATCCAAAAGTTAAGGCCATGTTAGCTCAACAGAGAAATTAGACAAAACTGAGATCTGGATGCATGATTTTTAGAGTAGGAAAGAGATATTAAGACTAATATACACTAGATAAGAGCACTACAACTAGAGAAGAATTGACAAAACTCTCCGCAACATTCAGAAGAATTTAAGTGTCAAAGCGAGACGAATGCAATAAACTGCTGAAATTCAATACTAATGCATGAACCTAAAGCAAAAGATAAATAAATAGGCAGACCTCATCAACACAAAGACGCGCGGGATCTTTAGCCATCTCAAGAACAATCTTTATCAACGACCTCAGCCCTTTCTCTGGAGATATAAGATAAGGTTGATAACCATCTGCTTCCAAAACAACCTGATATGTTCAAAGACCATTCTGTTAAATCCAGTTAACATGTCTCGAGCAGAAAAAATATTAGGAAAGAAGAAGACACACACCCTTTTAACATTGTTCAAGTCAAAATGTCTGTCCAATGGAAGCTGCTTGATTCGGTTGGGGAAATTTCCTTCAAAACTTGCAACAACTTTCCAACCACTTCCCTGAACAAAAAAAAGACTGTTAGAGAAAAACGTTCACCCAGTTCCAAAAGGACTTCAGCATGAACAAAAAACATACAAGTACAAAACATGAAATCCAACCCCTCCGTGAGCTTATACACTACCACAAACCTCAACTATCAGATTCATGAGATTTCACACAATATAATGTGAACTAACTACCATCAAATCTGAAATGGCTGATTGCTGATATTTAGACAGTTCCTCATTTTCACGATATTTTGGGATTTCCGACTAAAGTTTAGTTACTTATGTAGAAAAGTACTTACTTCACCACCAGCCAAGTGAAGAAGAAATTTTTCCTCAAACTCACGGCAAAGCTCCAAAGCTATAGCCCTTGTACCTTCAGCACTGTTAACTAGTTGTTCTCCAAGCCTCGCTAGCTCATCCTGCACCATTTGAGACTTACCCTGGAGTCTGTACAAAGAATTAGAATAATCAGAACAAAAAAACGCCTAAATGTAAGAGACAAGAAAGCAGCTCGGGTAAATAACCGTTTTGCCTGTCTTACACCTAAATGCAGTATCTAAATAACTTAATTATAATAACTATCGTTATAGATTAATAGGTGGAACAACTGGTCCAACTTTCACTTTATCACATTAATGAAGAAAGAAAATATAGAGGAGAAGCAATACCCAGACAAGATATTTGGAAGCCTGAGCTTCATTCTGCTACGTATCTGGCTAGCAAGGGTGTCTACCAAGGCATTTCTGCCAAGCTTACTTTGTGGAGCCCCAGTCAAAGTTTCACTCAGACTTTGACTCTCAGCACGCCATGCGGTTTCTAAGGAGTTCTCACCACTTCCAGACTGTGCTGATGCAATTGAAACGGTTTGGCCAATAAGAGCAACCCAAGGGATGTCAGTTGTTTTTGGCGGTCCTTGATTTGAGAGAAGAGCCTGAACAGCTGCAAGGGCTTTCGAGTTTCCTGCAGCCTGGTCAATTTTCCCAATAACGCCTACTGTCCTAGTGCCTAGTAAAGTAACAACCATTAGTGAGAATAAAATATAAGAGAGTACAGAAAGCCAGATTGAAAATACTGATGTACTCACTCTCTGGATCATGCTCCTTCGCAATCTTCAGGGCTCGAGATGATGAAATTTCAGATGCCTGGCTAGCAGGGACTATAACCAGCAGTATGGCATCATTGCGTTGCGCATAATCATCAATCTTGCAAAGAGATCCAAAGTTTCACCATTGTTTCAATAAGGAGTTAAGAACAGACAAGATAATGAATATAAGTAAGAACTTCAGCAGGAAGTCCAAAGCTCACCATTGAATCATCCACAATTCTCTGGTCCAGTCCAGGCAGGTCAATTAATTTCAGTGGTGGAGCTGACATATAAAGGGCAAAATTAATATGTTATGATGATAAAAGAAAATTTAACAATAAGGCAAAGTAGGTCATATGTTACTACTCACGTTCAGAAGAGTACTATTTATTTTAAAGCTCCACCAGATATATTATATGATACCCACCAACTAACAGCTCTAAGCTCTAAAACAGTGCACTAGATTTAATATGGGATGGCGGTGGCAACTTATTACATCTGACCAGTCGACTAATATATAAGGTATATTCATTCACCCAACTTACACTAACTAAGGGTGTGCTACTTTAAGAGCAGATAGGATTGTGCAATTAAAAAAGGAGTTACCTGTGCTGGTACGAAGTTTTAAGTATATGTCGTCACGATCCCTCCCTGAGGCTCCTTTACTAAGTCTATCTTGAAGATTACGTCTCAGAGCAGCTATAACATACCCGTATGGAACACAATGGTAATAGTTATGAGAAGATGGATCAAATGCCATTGCTAAATCGGATATGTTCACAATAGGGGGGAGACTTACTTGCTGAAACTTGTTGAGATTTATTGTCGATTTGCAAAATAATTGCGTTGCTACTCAAAGAAGTCTCCCTGCTCAAGTCAACTATTATAGGAGCTCGTGTAGCACCGTTCTCACCCGTAGGCTGTCCACCACAGTAAGTGTAACCGACACCAATCAATAAGCATAAGAATGAATCTCACAATAGACTCAAGAAATGTACTAGTTACCAGAATAGGATGCCCGATTAGACTGTTTAGCACCGCAGACTTTCCAGCTCCCTGGACAACCAACCAAACAAGCTCTAAACGATGAATGATCCTTCCAGGAAAATTCTAAAAAACCTAATCGAAACTCAGAAGATCGCATCCGATAACACTCGAACTTAGTATAAGCCTAAACACACAAACCAAATCGAGGAGTTTAAGGGAACTCACCACATTGCCTAGGGCTACGACGTTAAGGAAAGTGGCTGGGCGACGAGAAGAAGAGGACTCATCGGGATCTTCGTCGGCGAGAAGAGACGCCGCCTGTTTGATCGAGTCTGAGAGCTGAGACAACTCGTCGATCGCTTCCATCTCGACTTGCGAAAGCTCCTCGTGAATCGAGATCAGAGTTAAGAGATCTGGATGAAGAGAAGAGAGTCACTAAACCGGATCTGACCAGAAGCGAAAACGACGGTTACGAGTGCCGATAGTGATGGTATTGAGCTAAGATTTGTTTTTTTGGTCCGTCGTCTCCGTCAGGGAGAGAGATAAGCGAAGACGAGAGAGAGAGAGAGGTATTATAAAGAGAGGACGGAAGAATCAAAGAGAGAGAGAGAGACACGGGACAATATTCAAATTTTCAAAATATCCAGATCCTTCTAATTTATCGCTGATCGCAACTCTTTCTTAGATGTTACTAAGACTTAAGACTCGTGTTTATCACCACCACTGTTCAAAGCGTTACTTATTCATATGATGTCTAGAGAGACTAAACAGATAATTTAGCTGGGCTATTTAAACATTTATAAATTATATATTAATATCATGTTTCATAAATAATAAAATTTATATAACTTTATTATGTAAAATTTCTATATTATAATATATTAACTATTATAGTTCTATAATTATGTAATTGTATAAGCAGTTTACAATATAATCGCTACTAATGCACAAATGCCGTTTATGTGATCATCTAAAACGCTTTTTAAAACACTATCATAAAAGTTACCAGTTTCATATCCACTCATATCATTGTTTAACAGGACATTATTCCGAACTGCTTAATTAGTGTGGAGGTAATTAGTAATTAAAACGTTAATTATTTCTGATTACTCAACAAAATAACTATCTCCATGAAGTGGAAACAAATAAGAAAGAAAAAAATTGCTAAAGAGTTGACGACGAGCACCAAAACCACCGTTACAATCGAACATGGGCCCCTGGCCCATTAACTTGTGACCCTATAAGTTCTTCTTCCCACTTGGCAAGATCCGCGGGGAGTTTTGAACTCGTTAATGTTTACCACGTGGACCTTAATCTCAATTAAATTTAAATTAAATTTCTTTTCAAAATCCACAAAACACGGCATGGATTCTTCCTCTCTACGGAGAATTCAATCTCTGATCAGATTCTCTTCGATGTCTCCCTGAAACACTGTCGAGAGAGAGAGAGAGATCTCGTAACGATGGCGAGAGGAAGAGCGGGTGAGAAAGAGGAAGGATCACTCGAGAAACACATAGGCTTACTAAAGCTAGCTCAAACGCTGTCGTTTCTTCTCATATTCATGGCCGGAATCATCATCGGACTCGCCGCTAGCTCCCACATCGATCGCTACTTCAATTCTCTACCTCAGATGCTATCATCATCATCATCCTCCGCCAACCTTCAGACGATCCCTGATTACTCCAATTGCACAGTCATCCACCGTGATTGCTCAAACGACGACGACGACGAATACGGAAAAGCGGCGGAGAAGAAGAAGCCTAAGATTCGAGATTGCTGGAGCGTCGACGGGTTTGTTCGTCCGGAGAACGTGAGCCATAGGATGAGAGACGAGGAGCTGTTCTGGAGAGCATCGATGGTTCCGGTGAAGGAGGAGTATCCGTACGACAGGGTTCCCAAGGTCGCGTTCATGTTTCTGACGAGAGGGCCTTTGCCTATGCTTCCGCTCTGGGAGAAGTTTTTTAGAGGGAACGAGAAGTACTTGTCGGTTTACGTTCACACGCCTCCGGGTTACTACATGAATGTCTCGAGTGATTCGCCTTTCTACAACCGGCAGGTTCCGAGCCAGGTACGTTTTTTGATGTAAAAGGTTGTGTCTTTTTGGCTTATGTTCCTCTGTGGACAGGAACAGAACAGTGCAAGAACAGAGTATTATATAAGTAGATGAACTATCTATGTAAAATTTATGTGCTCGAGGTGTTGAAGTATAGTCAAACAGTATACTTCTCTAGAGGAACCACATGTAGATTTAAGAGCATGAGAGAATCCTAGTTACATTGGTTCCGAGATTCCATATTTTGGAGACTAAATGAGATCGTTGATGGGTGTTTAGGATTTGAACACACATTGTTAGATACCTCTGTTTCAGGAACAGAGTGTTGCATCATAAGGAAATGAGGCTTTCATTGTTAGCGACACCTATTTCAGAAACAGAGTATTGTATAAGTAGATGAGGCTTTCCTTGTTAGCTACATCTATTTTAAGGTTGTATAGACAAAGACACTCTTTTGCGTTAGTTTGTGTCTGCCAATATGTGTCTTATGGTGGTAATACAGAAATTTTTGAAGTGTATGTTATTGATTTGGAACGTAGCTGGTTTTTAGTTCATTAATGCGAAAAGATTGATCCATATGGGTGAATATGGAACTGCTTAGTTGTGAAGCACGAAACTGAAACGTACTAGTTCTCAAAAACATTCTTTCGTTTAAACCTCTTTTTCTTTTTTACTAATCTCTTTCATGTCCTTTTATATGTTGCAATGGTCCTGGTAATTTGCACAAGGCTTCTTTTCTCACGACACTGAGAATGGTTTGTAATTTTGTTATGTTCTTTCAACATACTTCCACAAAAAAATTGAGGAATACTTGTTCTATACTTTGATTTTTTTTGCAGAAAGTTGCATGGGGATCCCCACTATTGACAGATGCAGAGAAGCGTCTTCTAGCCAACGCATTGCTCGACTTCTCAAATGAGCGTTTTGTGCTTCTCTCGGAAAGCTGCGTCCCTGTCTACAACTTCACAACCGTCTACTCTTACCTTATAAACTCTGCTTACAGTTTCGTCGACTCTTACGACGAGCCAACACGTTACGGCCGTGGCCGTTACAGCCGCAAGATGCTCCCAGATATCAAACTACATCATTGGCGCAAAGGGTCTCAGTGGTTTGAAGTGAACCGTAGAATCGCCATCTACATCATCTCTGACTCAAAATACTACTCATTATTCAAAAAATTCTGCAGACCAGCTTGTTATCCAGACGAGCATTACATCCCAACGTTACTCAACATGTTTCACGGTTCGGTGAACGCGAATAGAAGCGTGACGTGGGTGGATTGGTCCATAGGAGGTCCGCATCCAGCTACGTATGCGGCAGATAATATCACAGAAGGGTTTCTACAGTCGATAAGAAAGAACGAGACGGAATGTCTTTACAATGAAGAGCCAACTTCTTTATGCTTCCTTTTTGCTCGGAAGTTTGCTCCTAGTGCCTTAGCTCCTCTTATGAACTTGAGCTCTACAGTCTTGGGGTTTTGAGTAAACAGATGACTTCTTTTTTTTCTACTTTTATAGGGATGAGATGAGATGAGATTCTTCTGCGAGATATATACATAGGTTATGATGATCTCTTCTTTATACTTTTTTTTAGTTATGAGTTCTTTGGTTATGATCTCATAATGTAAAGGTTGAGCCTTTTGTATGTAAGAGTTTTGCTTCTCCCGACCTGCAGAGCTTAGCTAATCTAGTTATAGATTACCAACACCTATTCTTTTTCATCAACATTTTGGTATAGTGAAATGATATAGTTTGATGGAGTTTTTACTAAACTTGAACTCCATTACTCTTTAGAAAGAAACTTGAAGAGAACCATAAAAGATCCCTTACTTTTTCATCACCATTTTCTTTACCTTTTAATTGAATGAAATTTTGATTAAAAAAAATAATTTTGGTAGAATCTGTATTGTTTTTAAAATCCTCCTAGAAAGAGTATTAAAATTGTTATAATTTGATTGGTTAAAAAATATCCATTTTTAATTATTTTAATTAGATATAAAGTAAAAAGTAATTCTAGAACTAATTAATATTACTTACCAAATATTCTAATAATATTTAATATAATAATTTATTGTAACTAATTGTCAAAAATATAGAAAGTGTAATAATTTTGATTAGTTCTTTTTAATTTATATACTACATAAAATAGTTAGTAGATAAAATTTATAGAAATCGATATATTGATTTAATATTCTTATATAAAATATTATATTGGTAAATAAAGAATTATAATAATTAATTTATAATATCCATATATGTGTTATACGTCATTTAAAAAAAAAAAAAACACTATCTTTCATGGCTTACAAAAATTTTATTTTAATTTTAAATTATTTAAATGAGTTTATAAAACATTTATAAAATATATAAGTTCTCCTACATATTAAACGAGAAGTCACTTAAGTGACTTTTGTTTACATATTGATCATTTGTGAATTTTTTTCGTTATAATTTGCTTGGTCGATAATTTTTTAATTTATTTATTTTAGTTAATTTAAAATAAAAAATAATGAATAGAAAACAATTATAGAAATCGATACAATGATTTCATATTCATATAAATATATAACTGTATTTGTAATAATTATTAATCTCTTATAATGTCCATATATGCTTTATAAAGAATTGGGCTCTAAAAGGATTATATTTAACGGAACTTGTGAGAATTTTAATTAAAAATGTTTGCATTTAAGTCAAATAATATCTATTTATACAAGGGAATTGAGTGGCAACACGAGAGAGAGTCAAGATACAGATGTTAACTAAACTGAATGTGATTTTTATGTTCATACTTTTTTGAATTTAGTATACGTTCGTTTAATGTTTTCTTCTGATTTAGATTCTTAGGCTGAAAAAATGGATCTGAGACTGAGAGCGAGTGGATCCACATGGAGATCAAAATCCAAATCAGAAGCCAAGGAATCTTGCGAACAAAGATAAGCAGAGATGCGAGAGACGTGACCAACAGATTCTCCAACAAAAGTCAAAGAGATCAGATAGTTACGCAGAAGAGGACATGTCCATGAAGCTATACTAGAGAAGATATGTGGAAAAATATCAAGGAAATCAGAATTAAAAGAAGCGAAACTAAAGGCTGGCTAGTAGAGGAAATCTATGCACTATCTAAACAGGTTAAAACAAAAGAAAACATCAAGGTTAGAGTTTTCACCAAGAGCATCTGAATAATGCAGAGTTAGAGCTATTGCAGACGGAGAGCTCAAACTTTTGATTGAAGCAGCAGATGGAGGAAAGAGAACGGAAGGCTTTGCAGTATTGAAATAATTGACCGATCCTCAAAATGATTTTAGAGATGCAGTGGTTGAGATGATCATGGAGAATGGTGTCAACCACCCAGAAGAACTCAAAACATGTTCACAGTTGTTATATCAGTCCAAGAGAAACAAGATCCAGCGAAAGTTTATTATTATCAAAAGAACATTTTAGGATAATCATCAGCTTACGCTCAAATCATGGATATTGGTTAAAATGGTGTAAAGCTTATATGATTTTTTCTAACATCAGTAAAATTAATTAAATAACTTGATTGTATGAGTCGAACCTTTCTTACGATTTCACAATATCTCATATTTGAAATTCAAACAATAACAAGAGATGCACTATCAAGGATATATATATATATATATATATATATATATATATATATATATATATGAAAGTAGTTATACAACTTATACATGGACATTATAACTATCAAGGATTTTGTATTTTAGCAAAATACATGATTTTTTCCGATACCCACAAGAATATACTACATTCTAAAGGATCAAGATACCCACAAAATATATAATAGATTTATATGCATACTAAAGACACCATAAAGAAAGAGCCAGCATAAATAAAAAAAATCCATGTTTAATTAAATAAACTATTATGTCTACTTGAAATATTCTTTCATGAATATTATAGCAAGAAAGGTAGAAAAACTTATAACTAACATTCAATAAGAGAATATTAGCTTTATCGTACGTATTTATGTATAAATCAAATTACGCTTTAATATCAAAAATTATAATTTAGTCGAACTTCTAAATTATTGTACTGTAAAAATTTCAATGGTTGATTAGAAAGAGTAATTTAAATATAACTAACAAATCCCCATAAGGAAAGTTATATATATATATAGTTAGACTTATGCAATGAACATAAAAATTTTAAGTCCCCTAATGAAATATAAAACAAAAAGTAAATATAGAAAAATATTTAGTAAACCAGTTAAGATAACAGTAATAAAAAACTTTAAAATAAATTATTAAACCATAATATTATTAAATAAGTAAATAATAAATCAGATATTTTGTCGATAGAAAGATCAAAGTATGTTTTGTTTATTTGTTAATAATAAACATAATGCAATTTTACCAAATACCAATAAAATTGTATTATGTTTATTATTAAACCCTTTAAATATACTACTATATTATGTAAAATCAGCATCTTCGGTTCGCTTGGTTTGCTCAATTAATAAACCATACCATATCCATAAACCGTGATTTTAAAATATAATATCAATTCACTAAAATCAGTATTACCAAATCCAAACCATGTTTACTGGATACCAATGCATAATTGACTAATTCCACATGAACATAAAATGTCCTACATTTTGAGACATAATATTTTAGTCAAAATGATTTTCATTTTTGCGTAGTGTTCTCAGATTGTCCAAAATATTACATTTATTGCCTTTCTTGCCTTTTCTCTTTATTTCTATTTTCCATTTTATATTTATTATTAAACTTATAAACATGATTAATTACATTATATATAAGCAAATATAACTAAAAATAACACAAAAGCCAAACATAACAACAAAAATTGATAATAATATTAGTTACTAACATTCACCAAAACAACTATAATAACTTAATACACTATAAACTCTTACAATTCGGAATTAAAAACCCAATAATACTAAAAACTCGGTCATCATTGGTTGGTTATATAATTCAAATTTGGTGTACGCAATAATCAAATTTGCATCCAGTTTAATATAAAAAGAAATGTACACAAAATGACATCTTTTTATAAAATCAATCCATCAAATCCCGCCCGTAGGGCGGGTCTACCCTAGTAGTAAATAAGGTAATGTTATGATTGAAAATAATTCTAAGATGTATTTTTGTTTCATTGATTGTATGTTGTATTACTATTTAGAGAAAATAAATAAATATTTGGCAAAAATATGTAAAAAGTTAGAAAAATATTAGCAAAAATTAATAAAAAGAAAGAAATAATAACGAGAAAAATAAAAAATGACCACAAAAGAACAAAAGATGCATAATATATTAATATGTGTTGGAAAAATTAATGTGATAAATTACATATATAATTCCACAATCGTTTGTTATTACTAGATATTCATCAGTTGTTTTTATATCAAATTGATGGGAAATTTACGACTAATTTTCAAATTATTTAATAATATTTTTAATTATTATTCAAAATTTATGACATTATATACTGTCATATAAGTATACAATGAACGACTCTAAGGGAAACTTCCTCACTTTCAGGTACTCCATCTAAATCCGGGAGAGGAAACTCACTACTATCTTGGATTTGATCTTGAAAGTCATGTCTTGAAGGTCTTGTGCTTCATTTCACGAGGTCTCTGCATGAGGCTTCAGATACTCAACCTCCTCGATGAAAATATATGTTGGAGTATAGTTGATCTCAAGCTTACTCCAGATCCTGTTATTTGTTAACCACCACGAAATCTGTTTTTAAGGTAAAATTTACTTCATATCTGAATATGTATTCGGGGTTTATTGCTTTGTATGGTCCTTCGACCTTAAGAAAGAAGATTACCAGATTATTAAGGGACCTATAGGAATCAAGCGTTGTGACAGGCTTGTAAAAGTCAATGAAGAGTAGCACTTATCGCCAGATCCTCTCAAACAGCAGGCGCTAGTCGTATTTGGACTCTTGACACAGCAGGAACCTGGTCAAAGTTACCCTACGAGATTCCTCCATTTGAATAAACAAAGGGTTTGGTGATTTGACTAGATATCATTAAATGTGATAAATTGATCGGATCACGTATTTTAGCCACCAACAAAATAAACGTTATCTCAGATGTAAATTTGTTGATCTTACGGATTGACTTTCTTGCGAGAGAAGCAATAAGTTTTTCATGAGGGTTTACTCTGGGTTTATCATTAATGGTTTGTTAATTTTGACGCAAAAGAGACAAGATTTTCATGCACAGACATATAGTTTTGATATTATATATTATTTAATCAAATTTGGGTTGAGTCAAGCATGAAAAACAAAAAAAAAGAGCTTGCATGGCATCACGACTTGCTTAAACTACAAGTTATACTTATTCTGCTTCAAGACTATATTTAAAGATAATGAGAATCAAACATAAGTAGCAGAAGATCCCTATTAGTTACCCGTGGAAGACCTGGACTAAGAGCTCAGTGGTTAAGGTTGAAGTTTGAGGGTAGTAATGAAGAGTTTCATTCCACATCATCTCTCTTATCACCTCTTCTCCCAATCCCAAATCCTCGTTATATCGAGATCAGTAGGAATTTGAGGTGCCATATAATAGAGGCGCCATGTAAAGATGTCGAAGCGCTTCAGGGACACCAATCCACTTGGACGGGTCGGAAAACAAGCACTTTTTGAAGAATGTCAATGGCTAATATGCAAGTCTAGTAGAGATAGGGGTAGACACAAGACAAAATTTATAGGTACTTGCTATTTGGCTTGGTTAGTTTAAATAGTTTGATTTGATACTTATACTTGGTTTGGTTTGTTCGAATTATGTATTCATAATATTAAGTACTCGAAAAACAATACTTGCAAGTTACTTGACTCAGTTTATTACTTGGCATAATCAAATACTCATCTACAAGATACCGTACTTCATTACTTGCAAGTACTTGAAATAAAAATACATGAAATACATATTTTTACCGATTAAGAAGTAAATTTAAACTAGTAATAAGTATTTTATAG
Source organism: Raphanus sativus (assembly GCF_000801105.2). Classification (NCBI taxonomy): domain Eukaryota; kingdom Viridiplantae; phylum Streptophyta; class Magnoliopsida; order Brassicales; family Brassicaceae; genus Raphanus; species Raphanus sativus. The sequence goes on along the minus strand of NC_079518.1, from coordinate 1,637,971 downwards.
CAGATAATTAGTATTTTCTAAAACAAGTAATGAATAAAAAGTATCAAAACAAGTAACAAGGCAAATACTTTTTAAAGAATAACGATATATGATATTTGACATGTATTTGCAAATAATAAAATTTATTCATTTGTTACTTGATTTAACAACGCCAAATACTTAATTTTGCGAGGCAAATACCGAATATAAGCTAAGTAGCAAATAATCATGTGCAACCCTACATAGAGATCTAAGGGGTGGGGAAAAATCTAAGAAACTATATGAATGATGATAAATGTTTGTAGTTTTAACAGATGAAGTAACGGTAGGTGCGTGTATCCATGATTAAATAAAGATGGTAGGTATCATTATGATCACTCATTCTCTTCAAGACCCCAACCAATTATGTCGATGAAACAGCTCATCAAAAGCCTTTTATGTACAGCATGTCTCAATTCTTTTGATACATAAAACACAGTTAATTTACAGATTTCCAACTAATTCAACATAACTATTACAGCTTTTAAGCATTATCTAAAACAAGACAAAGATCATTTCCAGTTGTTTCTCCTTTTTTTTTGCTCCTTAGATTTATTCAAGAAAGAAAAAATAATTTTACTGTCACTGATTTAATGTTGAAAGATTATTGTTATCTAATACCATTGCATTTTGCATGTATCTACCTAAAATAGAGTTAAATCACTGATTTAGTGTTGAAAATAGCTAGGAGACAGATATGGACGGGTGCTAACTTCAAGTTTCGACACAAATCATTAAAGAGACAGAATACCGTAAAACTCATCTCTTTTGTTATTTACTTACCACTACAGTACAATTTTTTTATTAATTCAACATCTATCTTGTTATCTGGACTAGTCAGTGACAAAAACAACGATGACGTTGTCAGGAACAGAAATATTCAAATTTGAATTAGAAAATTTCCACCTTTTCTTCTTAAAGGCCTGCAATTCAAAAAAAAAAAAATCCAAATTGTGTAGCTAATTAATTTTTGCATGTTGAGTTGTTATATATTTTTTTAATCGCACCTGAATAAAAAGACTCTTCCACAGCTCATTTGGAAATTTAGACTAAAATAACTAATTTGGAATTTCTTTGATCACATTTTTTCATAAAATTTTCTATTTTATCAAAAAAACTATTAAGTGAAATTTTAATTTAAAAAAAAAATTCAAAAAGAAGAAGAGAGACATGTTCGTTTTCAATAAATCTGGTCCCCGTTATTGAAAAAAACAAAGCAACAATAATTGACAAGTCTCTTTCCTTCATCTTTATCTCTTATCAAGAACATTGAGCTCTGTTCTTCTTCTTCTGACTCTTGGTCTGATCTCTTACAAGAAACAGCACAAAAATGGCGTTCGCAGGAACAACACAGAAATGCATGGCCTGTGACAAAACCGTTTATCTCGTCGACAAGTTAACCGCAGATAACCGGGTCTACCACAAAGCTTGTTTCCGTTGTCACCATTGCAAAGGAACTCTCAAGGTTTGAGTTCGTTTTCTTCTTTACATTTTGTGATGATTTCTTCATTTCTTGATAAACACCAGAGGAAGATCTAGTATATTTATAGATGTTGGAGATCAGACCCATTAATAAGTAGACTTTCTTTATATATTTATGTGGAAGAGTGTGACACATGAATCTTTGACTGGTTTAAAGATTTGATGTCCTTTGCTTTTCTTGTTGATGAAACAGCTTAGCAACTATAACTCTTTCGAGGGAGTTCTCTACTGCAGACCACATTTTGATCAGAACTTCAAGAGAACTGGAAGTCTTGAGAAGAGCTTCGAGGGTAAATAATCAGCAAAAGGAAAAAAAGATCAAAATAAGAAAACTTTGCGACTTTTTAATCTTAGAAAATATTAATCCGAAGTTTTTATTTGTGTATTTTAGGGACACCAAAGATCGGAAAACCGGACAGACCTTTGGAGGGAGAGGTAGTCTCAGACAGCAATCTGTTCTTGATTGTATTTTTTGATGTTCTTGTCATTAATCAGCTAACTTGAGTTATCTTTAACAGAGACCAGCTGGTACCAAAGTGTCTAATATGTTTGGTGGAACACGAGAAAAATGCGTTGGTTGTGACAAAACCGTGTATCCAATTGAGAAGGTATATACAATCCAAAATCAGATTTTGAGGTTGTTTTCATAAAAAAACCTGATATGTTATTAGCGTAAATCATAGCCTAAACATTATAATATATTTTCAAACATGTGAAAACTTCAACATTACTGCTTGTTGTGTGGATTTTTTGAAGGTGTCGGTGAACGGGACATTGTACCACAAGAGCTGCTTCAAGTGTACACATGGAGGATGCACGATAAGTCCTTCGAATTACATAGCTCACGAGGGGAAGCTTTATTGCAAGCATCATCATATTCAGCTTATCAAGGAGAAAGGAAACTTGAGCCAGCTCGAAGGAGGAGATAATACCGCTAAGGACAAAGTGGACGCTGCTTGAAAAGAAAAAGAGAAACAGTTCATTTTGACCCTTGAAGAACCAATAGTGTCACTACCCTCGATCGATCCATAACATATAAATTGGTTTTGTTCTTCTTAAGTTTATGTTCTTTCTTTTGGGATCTTTGTTGTCTCCTATGGTGATCTTGTTCACTCTTCGTTGGCTTTCTTGAGATGAAACAAAGAAACATATAAATAATGGATATTTGCTTATGAGAATATACGTATCACGTTCAAATAACAGTTGTTTATGATTTAGCTTTTCATGAAGAATGGAAGAGTATTATTCTCAACCATGTTCTTTGCTTTAATGAGTGACTTTTCATATGTTCTCATTTTAACACAAGCTAATTTGTGTATATGATTCTAAGAGCTTGTGTTGTTACTTATACATGCTTGGCATAATAGTATTATCCCAATACTTGGCTTTATACGTCTCATGCAGAGTTCAGATGTCGTAATAATATTTCTGCTAGGTCTTAGATAGTTAAGAGTCAATAATCTAATTGTTATAGGTATAGTTTACTACTTTAAAGCAAAAGGTGGACGTGCCGGAGTGGTTATCGGGCATGACTAGAAATCATGTGGGCTTTGCCCGCGCAGGTTCGAATCCTGCCGTTCACGTGTTTTTTGTTGCTTGTATATTTTTTTTTCCTGTTGTTCATTGGTTGATTATTTCTTACTTTTAAAGAATTTGTTGTCAACTTATTCATGAAATAGTTGCACATAATAATACTTTTATACAGATGCCTACATATGCATTCAATTATAGATGTCTTATGTCATGGACGGGAAAACTTGTATCCATTATATAAATTACTAAAATATGCAAACATTATGCGTAATTTCGGTTAATTTGTATAGCGTTAGATACGTAAAAGACAGAGAAATGATATTGTTAATGTATATTCATAAAGTAGGCGGTTATATATATAGCCAAGCGAGTCCTAACGATGCTATCATCCCAACTATATATTAATCAAAACTTAGGTGAATATACACACATCAAATCAGATTTTACGAAAAAAACGTTTGGTATATATTACACACACCACAGTATATATTACACACACCACCGTATCTCAAACGAAGACACACTTTTAACGAATCCAACAAAGATCACACGGGAGAAGAGTCTTTAGCACGACTTATGTTTAGTCCAAACCACCATGAGTTGGATCAAACATCTAAAGCCAAAGTCCCCTTCTCATGGGAGCTAAAGCCGGGAGTCTCAAGAAAGAAGAACAGAAGTGGCCGTGATCAGCTACAATGGACGCTTACGCCACCTCCATGTCCTCATGCTGAATATAGTTACAAAGTGTTGCAGAGTCCGCTTGCTGTCTGTCCTTTCACGCCTTCTAACATGGTCAAGACATCGAGGTCCGCTTTGTCAAGTATTAGGAAGAAAGACGTTGACCCTTTTCTTGAAGCTTACAGAAAATGCTTAGAGAAAAGCCCGATTCGCATCTCTTCTTCTTCCATGGGAAGAAACATACAAGCTGGTGATCAAGATTATTACACCACAGACAACAAGAAGAAGTCTTTGCTTTTATGGCTATGGAGTAAGTACTCTTGCAAGTTTCGTACTGATGGCTGGGGTACGGTCTCTCGATTCCGTAAATCCAAGAAGAGAATTGATTCAACAAACATATTTTGAATCTTTGATAATAGTAACAGAAATTTTATAAATACGATCTCATAGATGTTCATCTGTCGAATCAGGATCTCAAAGATGTTCATCTTGAGGTACACTCTCACTAGTTTCTAGTTCTTCTACTTATGTTCTCTGAGTCTGTTTCCGCAAAAAGAAATGGTAAAGATATGAATGAATCTGCTTTGTGTTCCTTGTAGGATTTGTCCCGTCTTCATCATTGTTAGGATTAGATGTTTAATACTGAACTATAGTTACACGAGATATAAATGGGGTGGAAGAATTTCTCTGAGTTTCACTTTTTTTTCTCGGTTGTTCCCGAGAAAGGTAGCATATCATCAAGACAATGAGAAAGACGATTTCCATTGATATTTGTTTATGTGATTGGGCTGGATTTGCTCTCTTGTTATCGGGAGATCGTCTTTTTGTCGTCAATAAAAATTATCTTCACTTAAAATTATGATTTAAATTTCAAACTTTTAAGGTTTAATGGCTAGGATGATTGACATAAACTAACAAAAATCATTTATAGTTTAACGGTTAAGTGTTTTAGTCATCAATTTGTCAAATCAACTATTAGTTGGGAAGAAAATTGTACAATTATAGTTCGATATTAAACTTGTTAATTTCAAATAGTTGGGGATTTAAATGTCCATTATAAGATCTCGATAGTTAACAGAAACTTTATAGATATGATTGTTCGTTGGCAACATTATAAGTGAAATGTTAATGTGAGATTTACTCAATAGTCAACAGAACACTATGTGCTTTGTGGTATAAATATTTGTTTAATATGTGTATTTTTCTATGAAATGTATGTTTCGTTCCACTATAACTTTGAAGTAAACCTTAAAATATAAATTCCATACAAAACCCAAAAAGTCAGAAAAAAATCTAATTTTTTTTTAATAAACCAAACACTAAAATGTATTAAACACAAGTTTATATTTCAAATTATGATTTTATTTAGGATAGTATAGCCTTTTTTTATTTTATCGATAATATCTACAATAAACTAAAATTCGACACATATTTTCATCAAAACTCATGGTTGAATTAATTAGAAAAATAATTCGTTAGCCGCTTAATAACAACTATAGCTTTGATTATATAAACCGCTAATAGCAATTAGACTGATGATCATCCCAACCATCGTTTTCCTTTATAAATCCCACTGCATGCCGTTTCGTGAACTGAAGAATAGTAAAAGCAGACAAAACTCATGCTGTCTTTTCCTTTATAAATGCCACTGCATGCCGTTTCGTGAACTGAAGAATAGTTAAAAGCAGACAAAACTCATGCTGTCTTTTCCTTCATAAATCCCAATCCATCACTATCGTGTTTTCTCCTCCGACAACACTGTCTGAGACTCCGAGGAAGAGAACGATAGAAAATGGAGAGCAGCGAGGAAGAAGACGACTTACCCTCCATCGAAAGCATAACTCCTCAATCAAAGATCGATTCCGTTCACCAGTCTCTCACCGAAAAGGTTCATTCTCTCTGTCTCTCTCTGTCTAGCTACATTTAGTAACTTTGTTTCTTCCTCTGATTCGATCGTTTCAACTTTGAGATAGTTCTCTCATTTGGATCCTTTCGAATCCTACTCATTGATCGAAAGCCCTCGACTTTACATAGATTGTAGTTCATGGAGAAAGTACTAACCTAATCTGTTGTTTGATTTGGTTAAATCTTAAACACTGCAGGGAATTAGAAAGCTGTGCTGTGAGCTTTTGGATTTAAAGGATGCTGTGGAGAATATGTGCGGTGATATGCGTACCAAGTACCTCGCTTTCTTGAGGTAACAACAACTCTTCTAATTGCAATTTTAATTGGAAGATTCTTGTATTGGTAGTGTGATAGATAGTTACTGGAACTTAGGATAAGAGAGACTCTGTTCCACACAGAGTATTACATGAGACTCAGGTTTATTTTTTTTGTTTTTATTTGTAGAATATCTGAAGAAGCAGTGGAGATGGAGCATGAGTTGGTAGAGCTGCGGAAGCATATATCTTCCCAGGGGATACTTGTGCAGGATCTGATGTCTGGACTCGCCCGCGAGATGGATGAATGGAAGCGATCCTCTGGTGGTGATGCAGATGAGTCAGATAACTCTGAGGATAATGATCCATTCCCTAATGAACTAACCGATCCAAAGTCTGAGTTCCTAGAGAAGATTGACATTCTGTTAGCTGAACATAAAGTTGACGAAGCACTTGAAGCGATAGACTCCGAGGAAAGAAACAACCCGGAACTCAAAGGATCATCAGGTGACACGTCATCTTACAAGTCTGCTTTTACCGAAAGAAAAGCTGTTCTCGAGGATCAGCTCCTTAGGATAGCTAAACAACCTTCAGTCAGCGTCTCCGAGTTGAAGCACGCGTCGAACGGTCTGATCAGATTAGGGAAAGGACCTTCAGCTCACCAACTCCTTCTAAAGCATTACGCCACAAGCCTCCGCAGAAGAATCGAAGCCTTCCTCCCTTCGTGTTCCTCCTGCCCTAACACGTTCCCCGCCACGCTCTCCAAGCTCGTCTTCTCCAACATCTCGCTTGCCGCGAAAGAATCCACAGCTCTGTTTGGTGATGATGACAACCCCGCGTACTCAAACAAGGTCGTTCAGTGGGCGGAGAGGGAAGTGGAGTATCTGGTTCGGTTGGTTAAAGAGAACGCGGCTCCTTCTGAAACGGTTTATGCATTGCGTGCGGCCAGCGTGTGTCTTCAAGACTGTCTTAACTACTGCAAAGCGTTGGAGCCGCAGGGGTTGATTCTGTCTAAGCTCTTCTTGGTGCTGTTCCGGCCTTACGTTGAGGAAGTGCTGGAGCTGAACTTTAGACGGGCGAGGAAGGTTATCTTTGACTTGAACGAAACCGACGAGGGGTTGGTGGAATCTTCGTCTTCTGGCTTCGTGGCCGTGTTATCTGAGTTTGCAATCGCTTCGGACACGACTATGACTGATTGTAGCATTCGGTTCATGCAGATTGTTCAAGTAAGTTATAGCTCTTATAACTAATGTTCAAGAAGTCCTTATGCAGTAACTAGACACTTTGTAGAAGATTAGTGACTAAGACACTTTGTAGAAGATTAGTAACTAGACACTTTGTAATAGATTAGTGACTAAGCTGAAGTTTAGTGACTTAGACACTTTGTAGAAGATTAGTGACTAAACTAAGCTGAATATTCGGGTCCACTCGTTAACAAATTATTGTTTTTATATATTTTTTACTATTTGCGCTTAATATTAAATTATTTTAGTGACATAAAAATTACATATATAGAAAAATTAGACAAATTTGTGGATTTGCACTAACTATGTTTTGCTTAACTTTATAGATTTGGATCGATTTAAAATAATTTAGATCGATTTAAACTAATTTTAACCGATTTAAAACGGTTTAAACCGATTTGAGTTGCATAAATCAGACTTTATGAAAATCATTGCTTACACATTTTTTTACTATTTTTTTTTATGATTGTAGAGATGCAAGTTTATTGAAGCTTTATTTGTTTTTTCCAGGACATACTTGAGCAGTTAACACATGTAGCTGTGTTACACTTTGGAGAAAGTGTGTTAGCGAGGGTTCTGCAGCTCTATGACAAATACATCGACTTTCTGATCAAGGCCTTGCCTGGCCACGCAGACGAAGACGGTCTTCCGGAGCTTCAAGACCACACCATCCTCACCAGAGCCGAGACGGATTCAGAACAGCTCGCTCTTCTCGGAGCTGCGTTCACAATACTCGACGAGCTCTTACCAAAATCACTTGTTAAAGTCTGGAATCTCGAGGTTGAAAACGGCGGAGGAGATGGTGGTGGTAGTCCTTCTCTGATCAGTAGCTCTGCACCGGAGTTGAAAGAATGGAAACGACACATGGCTCAGTCGTTCGACAAACTCAGAAACTACTTCTGTCTGCAGTTTGTTTTGAGCTTCATCTACTCTAGGGAAGGACTAACACGGCTAGATTCGCTCATCTATTTAACAGAGACGCCAGATGACTTGCATCTTCCTTCTCTACCGTTTCAGGTCTCTCATCCTCTTGCTTCAATCTGGTTTTGTAGTTTTTTTTTGTCTCATCATCCTCTTGCTTCAATCTGGTTTTGTAGTTTTTTTTTGTCTCATCATCCTCTTCTTGATATGGTAGGCGTTGTTCTCTAAGCTGCAACAGTTAGCTATCATCGCTGGGGATGTTCTGCTTGGGAAAGAGAAACTGCAAAAGATTCTACTGGCGAGACTAACCGAGACGGTTATAATCTGGCTATCAAACGAGCAGGAGTTTTGGAGTGCGTTTGAGGATGAGTCAACTCCACTTCAGGCGTCTGGGTTGCAACAGGTAAAAAACAAACACACTCTCTCTCTTCTACTACTAACCACTCTTTATGTATACATCATCAGCTTTTGAGACAGATAAAGTCTTTTGCTACGTTTTTTTTTGGCAGTTGATACTGGACATGAACTTCACAGTGGAGATAGCCAGGTTCGCGGGTTATCCATTTAAAGTGGTGCAGAACCATGCGTCCGTGGTGATCAACAGAGCCATCAACATATTCTCCTCAAGAGGCATCAACCCACAAAGGTGATAATAATAAAAAATCTCTCTCCATCGAATAAAACTAAAAGTCTCTGTGGTTCTTTTCAACAGCTCACTCCCGAAGGCGGAGTGGTTCACGGAAGCAGCTAAGTCAGCTATCAACAGGCTGCTCATGGGCTCTGATGAAGCTTCAGAAGCGGAAGAAGAAGACGAATATGAGCGTGAAGAAGAAGAGGGAGAGGGAGACGGTCACATTGTCCTCCCTGAGATTGACGACGATGATGAACACTCAGAGTCCCTAGAAACGTCTTCGCTTTCAACAATGGACTCGTTCGAATCGTTTGCCTCTGCGAGCATGGCTGACCTCGAGAGTCCCAGCTTCACCGATTCTGAGTCTTGAGTCCTGAGTCCTCACCAGTCTTGTCTTTTTTTTTTGTTATATTAATGTAAGATGTTGTCGGACGTATAACTTGGTTTAGCAATATTAGATTATTATATCCGGTTAAGGTCGGTTAAGTTAGCAATATAGGCCGATGTGAACAAAGAAGTAAGCAATATAGGCCCATTTGTGGCCCGTTTGGGATGACTCGGTTTCTCGAGTGTTCGCCAAGCATAATAGAAAAATAATAAATCAGACAGACAATCGTTGAGAGAGAGAGAGAGAGAGAGAGAGAGAGAGAGGAGATAATAGTAGAAAAGTCGTAAGGGGGTCACTTTCTCACTCTAATTTCCTTTGGCTCCAAGGCGGTCTCCCACTTTCACATTCTATATAAGTCGTCTTCTTCCTCCTCTCTCTTTCCATCTTCATATACATAACACTCTCTCTCTCTCTCTCTCTCTCTAGCCCCTGAGAAATCGAAACCAGCTGTAATTGAATCCGGCGATTGTTCTTTGTTTTCTCCTTTCGTAATTTCTCGTCAGGTACCAACTTTATCCCTTTTAGGTTGATGTGCTTCAATAATTTGATTTTAGTTCTTTTTTTCCCCTAGCGAGATTATGCGTTCGTAGGCTATGGTTTTCGGAAATTTCTTAGATGTGGGTTAAGTAGGGCATTTTGATTTTACCCCCTTTTTGAGAGCGAAGAGCACTTAGGGATTTGATTTGTGTATTTTGGCTTTTATTCATTTGAATTAATGTTTGAAAATTTACTAATTGCTAAAAGTCTGAATCTTTTTGCCCTTGTGTGCAGAAGCACTTTGTGAATAGTTGTACACCCATTGCATCAACAGCGACGACGGGTTCAGGATCTGGTTCTTTATTTGTGGAGTCAGAGACTAATATGAGCTCTCAAGTCAGGAGAGACAGGCCTCGTCCCAATTCTCAGCAAACATGGGTTCCTAGAGGCGCAGCTACCTCCGTTGTGAATGAGTCTTCTTTACCTCCTACTAATACAGACCGAACTTCAGAAAGCCTTGACGCTGGTTCCGCTGCTGCTGCTTCACGTCCTCTTCGGCAGCGTAGCGGTTCTGGTCGTCCCTCTTATAACCACCACCAAAGGAGTAATAATGTTGCTGGTCCGCCTCCACCTAATCGACAAAGAAGAAATAATGCTCCGGGGATTTTGCCTGATAATCGCCACAGAGTTGCGTCTAGGACACAGGGGAAAAAGGTGGTTAAGGAGGAGAGCACTGTGGTGACAGACCCGAACTTGCCTCAGCTTGTTCAAGAGTTACAAGATAAGCTGGTGAAGAGTTCTATCGAGTGTATGATTTGCTACGACATGGTTGGGCGGTCTGCTAATATATGGTCTTGCTCAAGCTGTTACTCCATCTTCCATATGCATTGTATCAAGAAATGGGCTCGAGCGCCGACTTCCGTTGATCTGTTGGCTGAGAAGAATCAAGGTGATAATTGGAGGTGTCCTGGTTGCCAGTCTGTGCAGTTGACGTCGTCAAGAGAGATTTGCTATCGGTGTTTCTGTGGGAAGAGAAAAGATCCGCCGTCTGATCCGTATCTGACTCCACACTCATGCGGGGAGCCATGTGGGAAGCCGCTGGAGAGAGAGTTTTCTGCTTCAGGTGAGACGACTGAAGAGGATCGTTGTCCTCATGTCTGTGTCCTGCAGTGTCATCCTGGTCCATGTCCTCCCTGTAAAGCGTTTGCTCCACCTCGTAGCTGTCCTTGTGGCAAAAAGATGGTTCATACTAGATGCTCTGAGCGAAGATCTGTTCTTGTTTGTGGGCAGCGTTGCGAGAAGCTTCTCAACTGTGGGCGTCATCGATGTGAAAGGACGTGTCATGTTGGCCCTTGTGATCCTTGTCAGGTACCAGTAAATGCCGCATGTTTCTGCAAGAAAAAAGTGGAGACTGTTATTTGCGGAGAGATGAACGTGAAGGGAGAGTTGAAAGCAGAAGATGGTGTGTATTCATGCAATTTTGACTGTGGGAAGCCTCTTGGATGTGGTAACCATTTCTGCTCCGAGGTTTGTCATCCTGGTCCTTGCGGGGACTGTTACTTATTGCCCAGTAGAGTTAAGACGTGCTATTGTGGAAAAACGCGTCTAGAAGAGCAGAGCAGGCGTAGTTGCTTGGATCCGGTTCCTTCTTGTTCAAACACATGCAGGAAGCTTCTTCCGTGTGGGTTGCATACTTGCAACGAAGTTTGCCATTCAGGTGATTGCCCTCCTTGTTTAGTCAAAGTCAACCAGAAATGCCGGTGTGGTTCAACATCCAGGACTGTGGAATGCTATTTCACAACCTCTTCAGAGACGGAGAAGTTTGTGTGCGCTAAGCCATGCGGGCGTAAGAAAAACTGTGGGAGGCATAGATGTAGCGAGCGTTGCTGCCCTCTCTTGAACTCGAAGAAGAATGATCTCTCTGGCGATTGGGACCCACACGCTTGTCAGTTACCTTGTGGGAAGAACCTAAGGTGCGGGCAGCATTCTTGTGAATCGTCATGTCACAGTGGCCATTGTCCTCCTTGCCTCGAAATGATATTCACTGATCTTACATGTGCTTGTGGAAGAACTTCGATTCCTCCACCACTACCATGTGGGACACCTGTTCCTAGCTGCCAGCTTCCATGCTCGATTCCTCAGCCTTGTGGCCATTCTGCTACGCACGGATGCCATTTTGGAGATTGCCCTCCTTGTTCTGCCCCCGTGGAAAAGAAATGTGTTGGTGGTCACGTGGTTCTCAGAAACATACCTTGTGGATTGAAAGACATTAGATGTAACAAGATCTGTGGAAAGACGAGGCGTTGTGGCTTGCATGCTTGTGCCAGAACTTGTCACCCGGAGGCTTGCGACAGTCACAATGAATCTGAAGCAGTTCTGCGTGTTACATGTGGACAAACTTGTGGGGCTCCTAGAAGAGATTGCAGGCACGTTTGTGCAGCACTCTGCCATCCTTCTTTGCCTTGCCCTGACTCGAGATGTGTATTTCCAGTTACAATTACATGTTCGTGTGGTCGCATAACCGCCACAGTCCCTTGTGATGCTGGAGGAGATAGCGGCAGCAATCTTCGTGTTGATTCTGTCAATGAAACCTCTGTTTTGCAGAAACTTCCAACGCCTCTTCAGCCTGTTGATATGAGCGGAAACCGAGTCCCTCTCGGGCAGAGAAAGCTTTCGTGTGATGATGAGTGTGCTAAGCAGGAGCGTAAGAGGGTTCTTCAGGATGCGTTTGACATCACTCCTCCAAATCTCGACTCTTTACACTTCAGCGAGAACTCTGCTATGACAGAAATTATTTCAGACATCTATAGGCGTGATCCGAAGTGGGTACTGGCTGTTGAAGAGCGCTTCAAGTTCCTGGTACTTGGGAAAGCCAAAGGAAGCACAAGTGCCCTCAAGGTCCATGTCTTCTGCCCGATGCAAAAGGATAAACTAGACACGGTTAGGCTTTTAGCTGAGAGGTGGAAACTTGCGGTTAGCAACGGAGGGTGGGAACCAAAAAAGTTTATAGTGGTTCACGTAACACAAAAGTCTAAACCTCCAACGCGGATCATTGGAGCTAGGGGTGGCGCTATCTCAGTAGGCGGACCTCACCCACCGTCCTTTGATCCACTGGTGGATATGGATCCTAGGCTTGTGGTTTCTTTATTGGATCTCCCGAGGGAGGCGAATGTCAGCGCGGTGGTGCTGAGATTTGGGGGTGAATGTGAGCTTGTTTGGCTGAATGACAAGAACGCTTTGGCCGTGTTCCACGACCCTGCCAGAGCCGCCACTGCCATGAGGAGGCTGGACCACGGATCCGTATACAATGGAGCTGTGGTTGTCCAGAACGCCGCGCAATCTCAGTCACTCGGTAATGCATGGGGAAAACTACCCAGCAGCTCATCCTGGGATGTGCAGAAGGCAAACCCATGGAAGAAAGCAGTGATTGAGGAGAGTGATGAGTCTTGGGGAGCTGAAGATTCCCCCATTGGAGGGTCATCTACAGATATTCTCGCCTCTGTGTGGCGATCAGCAACTAGCAACGCTCCAATCGTCACCTCAGCTAACCGTTGGAGTGTATTGGAGCCGGAGAAACCCAAAACTTTCGCTTTGGAGCCATTGGTTCAGTCAGGAGGGAGCAGCAGCTCAGAAGCTGCCGGTAAACAAGTGGTGGAAGGCTCCGGTAAACAACTGGTGGGAGCCTCCGGAGAAGAAGTGGTGGATGATTGGGAGAAGGTATGCGAGTGAGAATATGACAATGACTGTGACTCTGATTTTTTCTACTTCTTTGCTATGCATTAAAACGGCAGGTTCAGACGTATAAATTTAGAATGTATGCGTTCACAACTCCTGGAGTGAGCTTTAGTCTATGTAATCCACTATTATTTTGCTGTTTTGACGTTTGGTTGGTTATAAACCATAAATTATTTTATTTTAAAGATTTCGAAATACTTTGTTTCTTGATTGCTACGTAACACGAAGTAATGAATACATCATGAGGTAACAAGTTTATTCTCGTGAAATTGTGGTGTAAAGTCTAATCTTTCCAGTGTAATGAGTTGAAATCACTAAAGAATTTTGAGTAATCATGTAAAGAGACTAGTTGTAGAGATTGAAGATTATATTTCAAAGTTCAACTAGATTTTGACCCGACCTTCAAAGGGCGGGTATATTTTTTGTTTTAATCTTTTTTTTGAAAAATTATTTGTTTGTATTTGATTTATTTTATAATCATATTTGTGTTTGTTACTAATTTAATTTGATATAATAGTCTTTTAAATAAATGAAATATATAGATGGATCCAATATGTCACATTTATTGGGTTCTTAACCAAAGATTTAAACATAAGTAATTTTATGTTAAATTTAGATACTTGTTCATGTATTACAAAATTTATATGTGATTTGTTCTTTTTTTATTTTTAATTTGAAATTTATATATTTTAGTTTATAGATTTTTATATGATTTAAACGGATAGTCAAACCCAAACTAAAACCCATAAAATATGAATTGAAACAAAAATTTGAATTCTGAATAGACTTAAACCAAAATCTCATCATATAATTAAACTTCTTAATTTATTAATAATAAATATTACAATATCAACAACTTAAAATATTTGTGTTCAAATATTAATAACATAAACAATTTTTCGACCCACACTTGAAAGCACCATATATTTTATGATGTAAAATTTCATTAATAATTTTACAAAATTATGTAAATTCGTAAAGATTTTGTCTATTTTGAAACATGAAAATTCGGATATGTTTTCAAATCTATAGATCTAGTGATTCAATATGTAATCCGGTTTGGATTTCAAGAGATATTAATCAACTAAAATTTTGATAAAACCCACAAAAACCGTTAAAACCAGAGGGTGCATGTTGAACCTATAGGTGATTGATATAATTCAATTTTATTTAAATTGTTATTTTTTATAAATTTAAAATTTAATTTCAATGTTTTAATTAGATATTTAGATAATTATTAATTGATAAAAGTCATGTATTTTTATCTTCTATTGGTATAGGTGAACATATGAACATGACCTATTGACCTATACCAAACATAACAAAACTTATGCCCGCGGATCTTAAAACATGAACATGACCTATTGATATATGTGTGGTCCAACTATTTAATAAAATAGATTAAAAACTATTAACTATTTAGAAGAAATATTATACAAAAAAACACAGATACGATTAAAACACACAAATATAATTTTTTTTTAAAATATAAAACAAAAAATATATCCGCCCTTTTAAAAGCGGATCAGAATCTAGTTGTATTTGAATTATATAACGTAACTCTAATTTGTTGTAGAAAATGTTTAAATTATATTTTATGTGAAATGAAATATAAATAATTTAAATTTTAAAAAATTTCTAAATTTTTTAAATTTACTTTTTAATACTGATATATTTATAAAATATATTATTAAATTAGAAAATGACCTATTAATAGTCCAGCTATTTTATAAAATTATTAAAACTTTTTACTAATCAGTTAAGAAAAATATTATACACAAATATGATTAAAAGATACAAATATAAAAATTGAATTTCTAGAAAATGTAAAACAAAAAATATACTCACTCTTTGAAATGTTGATCAGAATCTAAATTGTATTATATTATCTTAATTAAACCACAGTTCATTTCCATTAATTTTTATAGTGGGCATAATATTTATTAATGTAAAGTATCAATATTATTGTTTCCAAATGATATAATTTTTTATTTATTGAACTACGTAAGGTTGTCCACAGTTTGTAATAAGTAGTGAACCACTAATATTTTGGAATTAAAAGGTGATTTTACAAAATATGCATACATCTTAGAAGCATTACAAAATTATTTTATGAATAATAATAATTACTGGAACTGAATTTATTCTGATGGATCCCAAAAAAAAAAATAACCGCATATTACGTAACATATATGTGGAAGTTACAGATTTAGGAAACCAACGTGGAAGTTACAATTTTTTTAATAAAGGTAATTACATAATATATCTAGATAATTATTTAGATGCATTATATTTTATGTTGGACACAACCTTTAATCAATTGGACATGTCGAAGAATTAATAGAATAGATGTTCTAAAAACCTTCTTAGTATTATATAATACAGTAATAAGAATCAGTTTGTGCACATACACATACGCATACAGACACAATGTATATAAAATGTTTTCAGCTCCAACCATGAAAAAATATAACAAGGAAGCTGTTAAATCGTGTGTACCTAACCAATAGTTTTAACAAAACGATCCGTCCCTTCATCTGAAGTAGGTGCTAAAAGTGCTGGCTTACGCCTATGGGAGAGTTCCTTGCACATCTGTTTATGATATGCAAGTACAAAGCAAGCCACACCGTGACTATAACAGAAGCCTTAGCTCCAACATACCCAACTACTTGGCGTCCTCTCTCTGTAACCCCTTCCTGAACCACATCAAAGCTTCTTCTAAACCCTTGCAGCGTCTTCATCATCAAGAATCCGATAAACGATCTCGTCGTTTCTAGTGTCACTCTCCCCGTTACATCGAACATAAACCTCCTGTTACTCGGAACCGCCAATGTAGTCGAGATAGCATCAGTCCAACCACCACCGTTACTCTCTTCTTCTTCTTCGACCTCCTGTATCACTGCGGCACTAGACTTTGGCGTAGTAAAGACTTCATGAGACGTCCTGACGACAGTTTCGATCGCACTGTTACATACCGAAACAAGAACGTCTTTGACGCTATCCTGATGCTTAGGATTCGTCATGCCTTCGAAGATCTGATCAAACGCGTTGATATCCATCGTCTTATCCAAATACACAGCCACGGCAGTGCTGGTGAACCTCTCGATGCACTCAGCTAAAAGAACTCTACACTTATCATCACAAAGCAAACTCAACCACTGAGGAGGCTCCTCGGAAGAAGAATCACCAACCTCCTTGGCGCGAAACCCGAGAACGAGATTCTTAGCGAAGCTACCGACAACAACAGAGAAGAAACCAGAACCAGCTTTGGAGAAAACCTTATCGATAACACTCGATCCCTCCGACGACGAATCAACACAAGACTCGGACTTGTAACCACGAGAGACACCGATCGTGACGGCCCGAGAGACCCTAGAGAGCGAATCTGTAAACTCTCTCGAATTCGCGATCTTCGCGATCTGTCTGAAGCTGTTTGGAATCTCGTCGGAGTCGGAGGTGAGAAACTCCTTCAGGTCGCGCGACACGATGGTCATGGTCTCGGCTGATTCGGAGATTAGCTCCGCTACGGAGAGGAAAGCTCCGAGGATCTTCGCGAGGCGTTGCCTCTTTCTGGTGACGGAGGGGAGATGGTAGACCTTGTAAGCTCCGTAGCCAGAGACGGCGACGCCGGAGATCGCGATCAAAAGCAGCCATTTTTTTCTCCGGGGAGGTGAGCTGAAGAGACCCTTTTCTCCAAATCGAAGAAGCTCCATTCAACGAATTGAATTGAATTGAATTCTCAACGAGATGATTTCAGGGGGGAAATAGATAGAAAATTAGGGTTTTTTTGGGTAAGATTATGATCCGGAAATGGATAAAAACGGTTCGGAGTCTGTTATTGACCTAAACGAGAATAGAGGAGACAGATAAAGAATGAGAGAAGGGGTCTGTCTGAAAAAAAAAAATCAATTTGGCGTGTGGGAGGAGAGGATTGAGAGGAAGAGAGGAGAAGCTTTGATGATGACAAGTTGGATAACGAAAATTTTTACTTTTTCAAAAATAAATGTTTTATCTATTTCCGGTTCGGTTTGATTGGATGATGTCTTAGTCGATGGTCTCGTTCGCGCTCAAGTTTCTTTTTTTTTTTTTATAATTCCTAACAAAAATACAAAATCAACGGTTTGACTGGATAATGAATTTGAGGTGTTTGATACTCGTAATATCTTTAATATCCCGCGTCAATAGCATATCTATTTCTATAACATTTAAATCTTGTGAATGTTCTTCTTCATGGAAATAAAAAAATAGCGTAGTAGTCAAGTATCTGATAAAGATAAGTTTACAGATATTTAAATGACATGTGATGGATCATATACTACTATTTCTCTTATTAAAGTATGTTACACCATTTTATGAAAATGTTAAAGTATACATCGAACCATATACGGGATCGATTTTTTTTTGAATTCGTCTCCTTGACAGAAAAGCCTATAGTTTTTAATATGTCTCACTTACTAAAGAATAAATCAAGTTACTGCAGTTCGAATCATACAACAATCTTACAAGTTGTCATTTAAAATCTTTTATCGAAATCTTGTTATCTACTTGAATCTTTGAATCAAAAAGGATATGCAGGGATATGTTATAATATAGATGCTGTTTCTAGAAGCATTTGGATGGTTTTGCTGTCAGACATGACTCCACATGTTTGGTCTTATTACTCATATCTTATTTTCAAATAAGATAGCATTTTTTTCTAATAAGTTGTGCCAATACCTGCAAAAGTCCAAAATCCAAACCCATCAATGTTTAGTTGCCACGCTTCCCGCTGTTTTGTGTCCGCACGCACCATGTTTTTATACTACAATTTAACGTTTTTATGAAAGTGAGTTGTAAGAGAAATCAGAAGCGTTTAGAAGTTGGATATTAAACGTTCAGATAGTTTTTAGCCACATGATCTCTCTCTTAAGTAAAACAGCAGCAATTTAATGTGATTTCAGAATGTATCCACGTTAGTAGTTAGTACTATAACTCATATACTACAGACTATTAGTGAGAAAATGAAAACTTACAAAACTGATCAAGCAAAAATATAATTATGTAATGTTAATGATTAGAATTTGATCAACGGGGCCTTGTAACAACTAACAACTATTGTGAATAGTTTAAGCCACGTTTGATTCTTTCAACTGAATTATTTCTTCTTAAACACACGGTTTTAGTTTAAATACTTTTTTGTAACAGTTTAATTTAATTTAAATACTTAAGAAAATAATTTCAAGACCCTTAAAACCACATCATACTCCAAAAACCAAACACATTTTTCAATTAGAAAAAAAAACCATTTCTCAAAAAAAAAATGAGCATGAGAAAGGGAGGACAAAACAAGAACAAGTTCTTGAGAATAATCTCAACACCTTTTAGAGCCTTAAACAAGTTCTACGTGAGAAGCATCACCGGTTGCGTATCTCGGACTTACTATTCTTCCTCGTTCTCTGATCCTTTCTCAAGAAGCTGTAGCTCCTCTTCGGCCGCCTTCTCCTCCTCCGCATCTTCCCGGAGAAGCACATATTTTGGAATTGACGATGATTACAGCGAGCTAGTGAGAGCTGCGTCGGTTAGGAGTTTAGGGCACAAGAATGAGATCGACATGTTTATACAAGAGAAGCTGCAAGAAGAGAAGCAGAAGAAACTGAAGCAAGGAGGCTTGCCGAAAAGCTCAAGCGTAGGGATGGCGAGAATAGATGAAGAGGAAGAAGCAGAGGAAGGATCTGTGAATCCGAAGAAGACGAAAAAAGTATCTGATCTTCTGTATCCTCGTAGCAAATCATATGGCCCTAAATTTTAGGTTTTTTCTTTTAAGTTTGTGGTTTTTTTTTTTGATTTTTTTAATTTTCTTTATTTTAATAAGTTGTGGATTGATTACAATATTGTTTTAGTTCGATTCTGCAACAAGAAATAATAATATTAGAAGTCGATATCTTTGCCGAAAAAAATATATTGGAAGTTGGTATAAACTACTCCTGCTTTTATTTTTGTTTTCGATGATTTTATGTTAAGACCTAATTGACCCCATGATAATGAATTGATTCTATTTGTTTTGTTTGCTCTAGTCTAGTCTAATATATCTTTGAGCGATTTTAAACTAACTACTTTGTTTTGCTATATCCAAGTCAAATTTAGGACTTATCATGTGATTTATAAGTTTTCTTACATACAAATGATAATTTTTAAAGCAAGGAAAGCGTTGTGTGTTGCCATTAAATCACGGAAAAGCTTATAAATCATCGAGCTTTGTAAACTTTTCTTTCGTGTTTTGATTATCATATTGTTGTGGTTTTGTCCACCAGTGACCACACTGCCAACTGAATCTACTTTACCTAATCAAATATTGGTGTACTATCATAAGGCTGCTCACTGTTACAAAAAAAAATATAATTAGGTGGTACATTGTAGTCTGAAGATTGACAGATACGAAGTACCCGAAAAATTATCTTGTTTTCTGATTTTTAATAAATAGGAAAAGGACTGTCTCCTTTTCAATTTGTCGTGACATGATGCTCATAGCTCTACCTAATTGTGAACAAATCAATGTATAAATTGATCCTAGGTCGCGACTTCATTCGTGTTACTTGGAAGACCGGTACACTAGTCATTAATAACATACGTGGAATCATTTATGGAAACAAATACCAAAAAACTCTCATTTGTAATTGTTGGAATGCCAATAGAGATCAGAAATACTTGAAGCAGAGCATAACCCAAAGAAGTTTTTTTTTTTGCTAAATGGTAAATATCATTTCAAAATGAAAGTTGAGGTTTACATAATGTGTTTGACAAGATATAAGACCTCTCGTCTTGATTCCACGGCAAAAAAAGATAAAAACATGGAAGCAAATATCAATCAATATCTTAGCCGTTCTGCTTGAGAGCGAACATGACCAAAGATAATGATACAAACTTGAAAATTCTGAGTGAGCAGTTGAACCAAGCTAGGTAAGAGAAGAGAAGCTTGAAAACAAGTGAAACGAGACACGCAACACTAATAAGAAGTTGTTTCATCCGGCTGCCCAAGCAATTTGCTATTCCTCAGAAGAATAGAACCACGCCCGCTCAAGGACTGCCCTCTAGATCCGAGCAGGGACAATGAACTGGTCCAAGTTCTAGCAAAAGAGGGGACAACACTAACCGCAAAAGTTTAATAGCGCTCAACTCGTACGACCGCAATCGTCCTCTAACCCAAAGAAGTTGATTTCATGAAGTAGTAGACATTGGTTCGATTTTAGAATACAGTGAAATACGCACAAAAGAAAAATAAAGAGCCAAATGAAAAGTGTTATGGCCTTGATTGAACTAGACTCTCCCAAGATTTTATTTCTCTGTGTTGGTTGGTGGTGTTATATATAAAAGCCAAAACTTTGTACATGACGAAAATAAAGCCATGTCTTGTTTTTTTTTATCTTTACTTGTCAGCCGGTTCTTGGGGAGTAAATCCATATTCCTGAATCTGAACATGGACCTCTTATTGTCAGCTCAACCTAGACACTTGTAGCATGGATTAGTTTTGTTGTACTTCATGAGAAGCTTTTTCAACTGATCAGATATTTCATTACTTACACATCATTGTTATACAACACGATGTGTTTCATTGACGAGTCCGTGAATAGATTGATAACAAGATCAAATTATGCTCGACACATGAAGAGCTTTTATTCAAATGCAAAATAAGAGAATGAAGAAAAGGTTAACTTGTCACCAAGATGAGAATGTTTTAGACTGATTTCATATAATGAGAAAAGAGCTGCTCAGGAACAGCCAAAGTTACATTTTTCATCACATTACAATCTTATTTCTATTACTAACTCACTTGTATAGGAACCCTAACACACATGGGCTTGTTGGTATTATCTTGGACTTGTGCCTTAGCTTCTTGTCTTAGCTAATTAAGTCTACACTCTTAGTTTTGGTTTCTGGATTTTATTTCTAAACTATACAGCTGATGGTTATGTGTTAAGATTAAGAAACAAAGATATGTTTGTGATCTGCGATCAAATACAGATTCTAGGAATCTTGAGCATCATTGCAAATAAAAGGGTTTGTGGGCCATTGTAGGTTTGTTAAAACTAAAAAGTACTTAAAATGAGGGTCCACATAAGTAGTTCTTGCGCGTGGTCAGAGGATCTTCTCGCTTTAGCTGGCGTCACTCTAATCAAAGTTAATAAATTCTGATGAAAATTGAGTTTAATAAGGAACTTTTACCTTTAATTCAACTAACTCCATTAAGGTTTCTTAATCATTCCTTTACTCACTTTCTACGTGTAACGCGTATCGTTGTTCTTTTACAGCACATGAAACAGAGATTAGCTATATGTGTACATTGGCTAATTGGTAAAAAAACAACTATGCACATCTATGATCAAGATGCGATATTATTTGTAACTTGAAAGTCCAGTGATAAAATTTGATGTGAGGATAGTTGTTTTTTTATTCGAGACTATACTGAACAATGATTCGTTTTTGACAGTTTTAAAATGTATGTCATACGATATTATCGGTAAAAATTGTCTTAAACTACTTTTAAAAATAATTTATTAATCAGATTTATCTTTTTTCACAAAAAAAAGTAATCAGATTTATATTGTATAAAATTCATATAGATAAAATTCATATATGATTTTGAAAATATACTGCTTATTCTCGTCAAAACACATTTATGCGTAGCAGCTTAAATATATATGTATGTACACATATCATGAAACAGTAATGATGTAATATTGTGTGGTCCCGTATTATTTTATTTTATTTTCTTGAAAAAGAAATCCCTTATAAGTATTGGATCAGAGTAGAATGAGTTGTATGCAAGTCTCCCTTATCATATACTCCTAGTTAATTCATATTTGGTTGAGTCTTGATTCTCTTACCTTGTTTGCAATGATGAGAAGCATTTCCAAGCTCAATAGGTAATTTAATTTTCCAAACTTAAGTACATTTGTAAATACATACCTCTAAAAAGGGTATACACACATATCTGGTTGATTTCTTACGAAGAAAATCTGAAAAGTAGTGACATACTTAACGTTATTTTGTTGTGAAATATTATTCGATAAACAATATTACAATGTTTATAGAAGTCTAAAAGAATACAAATAAATTTAGAGAAATTTGGAAATGGTTTTATTTTAATATGAAAATACCAAAGCGTCACTAGATTTTATTTGATTAATTATCTATTTTAATCATCATGTTAATTTAATTGTAGAAAAAAATCAGTATATTTTTTTGCAACTTGTAGAAAAAAATCAATATAAGTATAGCCTTTGGCATATAAAACACATGTATATATATAACAACAGCGTCTAGCAGGCACGAGAGGTCGGTAGCCCCTTTATATAAACGAGTTACAGGTTACAGCTAATTAGCAACTATGATTGTGGGTTTGACCAAATAATTTTAGAATTTGACCATGATTTATGGTTGTTGGGGGGTTAGCTGTCCCATGCCCTATAAGAACTAGTACGAGACTCTAGTGTGTCCGAGTTTTATAACACAGCTGTAGCTCGACTTTATACATATTTTAATTTATCTTATTTCTAATGAATTGTAGATTAGATTCCCTTTTATTCCTTATGTTTCCTGCTGACACTGATATATATATATATATATATATATTTTGGGGGTACAAATCTAGGATTAATTTGTTTAACAAAAAGTATTATTTGTATTTGAAAGCAATCACGGTACATTAGCTAAAGACGGGTTCAAGGCAAAAGTTAAATTTAGCTAAACGAGTATTAGTAATTCCAGAAAACAAGTATGTAGAAAAGAAGACAAGTAAATCTTTAGAAGTTGTCAAAAGTCTTGCCAGTTGGTTTATCTTTGCTTGTTTCCTGAAAATGACAACACAGCCAAATAGTATCACCTAGATTTTAGGATCCTCAATAAACTTTACGCACTGTGAATTCATAACAGCAATTTCAATAAAGAACTATTTGTTTTTCTTCTCAAGTTGCAATATTAGCACAACTTTACAAAAGCAAAAAATATGTCCCTCGTGCCATATTTTCACTTATTTTTAGAAAATTTTCAAACAACCGTTCAATTTTGAGAAATGCAGAAAGTATTCTGTCATCACAATGACTTTCAAAAAAGGAAAATATAGATCACTTCTCATAATTAGAGGCTAAACTTATATATATATATATACTTAATAGCATAGAAGGAAAATAGTAAAAGAATAATAATATGCCTGCATGGATCCAACGGCGTAGAGATGAGATCTAAACGTAGTGGTTTAATCACACGGCTGCTAGAAAAGCTGACCGAAAAATTATTCCAAAAGATGGGTTAGTTGGCACTCAGAACAAACATATGAGTGTGTCACAGCAAAGAGTCTTCTGTTAGAATATTTAGTTGGCAATTTCTGTCAGTAAAAATAATATTATCTTACACATATAATATACATGTACACGTAATCTTATATATGCATGTATGTGTACTGGTATGTTTATGTTATAGTATTCTAAAGCACATGTCAGATAGTAGAAGCTAGAAAGCAAAGCTTGGGCATGAAGAGAAAGACCTCTTGCTTGTACAATGAGACTGAGATAATAAATACTGAATAAAAACCCAAAGTGCAAATGAGTGTAATTTAAACACTTTCAAGGTGTAAAAGTTAAGACATGTATCTATCAAGAAAAGAAAAAGTAAGACAAGCTAAAGAGGTAGATTAGGTTGTGTGATAATGGAAAAAGAAAAGAGCAAATAAAAGCAGTTGTGGCAGTAATTGTTCTGTCTTTTGTTTAAATAATCATATTATGTCTCCTCTATTAGTGCTAAATTTCTGCAGCTTTCTCTTTCTCTAGGTCTTTTATTGTCACTAAACACAATTATTATTAATGTTTCTTTGATTCTATAAAGGTTGGAACTTGATGCTTGCTTTGATGTTTGTTCAAGCACCCATCTTGTGAATCTCTCATTTATTTCACTTTTTATTGTTCCCCCTTTAAATTCTTCATTCTCCCCTATACAAGCAAAAACAGCATTTGATACTCTCTCAACTGAGTGTACCATCTCTTATCTTGTTTAGGTTTTACTGTAAATTGTAAAACTCCCCCACAAGGATTTGATTCTTGTTTTGTACTCTATCTAAGGGCACCACAATCTTGGAGTATCTCAAACAGGGTTTGTCTCAGTTTCCTTCCATTTATTAATTCCCTAATTATTGGTTCTCTGATCTTAACAACTTGATGCTATCCAATGGGGTTGTTGTGTCAGTTTCATTCATTTTAAATTCAAAACTCTTGACTCTCTGATCTCGCAAGCTTACATTCATCTGGCTTCTTGTCTGTGACTCTGCTCTCTCACACTCTTTAAAAGCGAATCTACTTTTTTCCTATTTGTTAAGCTCCTCTGAGCTGTAAGTTAGCTAAATCCATTGCTTGTTACCACTTTATGCTCTGAATGTTCTCAGCTTTTTTTTGCCTATAATAAATCTATTGTTCTCTTTATTCTCCTCTTGACTTGAGTTCGAATAAGCATTTATCCTAGGCTTCTCTTCTGCTACATTAGATTTGATGCTCTCTTGATTTGCTTTTCTTTCTCTTTCCAACTGTATAAAATCTACAGACTGGTTTAAGTTCCTTTGTCAAGTCTTGCAAATTACACCAAACCAAGTTCTGAGGGTTGAATCAGAGGAATGGGTGGTGAGAGTAATGAAGGTGAGATGGGGTTTAAGCATGGAGATGATGAGAGTGGGATCTCAAGAGTTGGAGTTACATCAATGCCCTTGTATGCAAAGGCAGATCATTTCTTCTCTTCTGCAGATTGGGATCCAGTTGTCAGTGGTGGTGGTGGTTTCTCAAGCTCACATTACACTTCAATGGGGTTGGACAATCCAGGGATGAGTTGCTTCCCTCATTACCAGCCCGGTTCTGGCTATCCAGACATGCCTGCTAGTCTTCTTCCTTTTGGTGATTGTGGAGGTGGTGGTCAGTTTCTTGGTTCAGACAAGAAGGGAGGAAGTGTTGGAAGATTGATCAGAGCTGGAGAGTCTCATGAGGATCTTCATCAGGTTTCAGATGATGCTGTTCTTGGTGCTTCCCTAACTAGAAAAAGAAGGCAACTGGAAGCTGAATCATCACAACGGAACAAGGTAGGTTTGGGTTTGGTAGCATTAAGGTTCTTAAAGACAACTAGAACAAAGACTGAAAGCTTATGATTTTGTGGTTTGGTGCTTAAACGAGTGATTCTTACTAAACATGGCAGAAAGCTGTGGAGGAATTTCAAGAAGATCCTCAGAGGGGAAGTGATCATCAGAGCCAGAAGAAACAGAAAAATGATCAGAGCAAAGAGAAGGAGAGCTCACAGAGCGAAGAGGCACCTAAAGAAAACTACATTCATATGAGAGCAAGAAGAGGCCAAGCTACTAATAGTCACAGTCTTGCAGAGAGGGTAATGACTCTGTTAGCAGTATATATAATTTGATTATTTGTTTTCCTGACTTTGCTGTTTTTCTTTGTTGTTTGAAGGTTAGAAGAGAAAAGATTAGTGAAAGGATGAGATTGCTTCAAGAGCTTGTTCCGGGATGTAATAAGGTATTGTACTTAGAGGTGGCTTTTAGCAAGCAACTTGATTTTTTCTGACATAAATTTGATGAAAGTCTTTGTTGTTGATACTTTGTTCAACTAGATCACAGGGAAAGCGGTTATGCTTGATGAGATCATCAACTATGTTCAGTCATTGCAACAACAGGTTGAGGTAAGAATCATCCCAATAATGCAAGATTTCTTGTAACGTTCAAGTTAAGTTTGCATACGTATATGCATGGTCTGAAAGAGGTTTTGCTTCTTCTAATGTTTTATGTCGCATTACTTTCTTTTTCTCTCCAGTTTTTGTCTATGAAACTCGCAACGGTGAATCCAGAACTCAACATTGACATAGACAGGATTCTTGCCAAAGATGTAAGAAGATCTTAGTCCCTTCAAAACTTCACACAATGAAATAGTTCTATCATAATTTGCAAGATATGAATCAGTTACTAATTAAAGTTGTGCATCTTGTCCGTTGTTCAGCTTCTGCAATCAAGAGACAGAAACACTCCTATGCTCGGGCTGAATCCTTACAGCGGTTTTGAAGGGACGATGCCGAACCTTTCTACCACCACAAATCCACAATACAACCCATTACCTCAGGCAAGCAATGGCAGAAAACAACATATCATATGCTTTTAGATCCACTTTTAAATTTTGTTACACATTTCTTTTCTTTTTGTTGGGTATGATAGTTAGACATTTCTTTTTATATCTAATCGCGCAGACAACATTAGAGAGTGAACTACAAAGCCTCTACCAAATGGGGTTCGTCTCAAATCCATCGAATATGTCTAGTTTCTCACCTAATAATGGTAACTAAACGTACACCTACTTGTTTCTCTCATCTCTCTGTCTTTTGTTTTTGTCTTTCTTGATATCTACTTCTTATCTTAGGTCGATTGAAACCAGAGCTCTAGTACTTCCAAGGATGTGTTCAACGAAAATTTGCAAAGAGAGAGTGTTTGTATAGGCTTTGGTCAGAAGTAACATATCCGTTCTTCCTTGTTATTATTAATTCTTTCTTATTAAAAGACCAACATGATTTGGATTCTCTGTCGTTGTTTCTTTTCCCTCAAAGAAGAATGAATTTATTAAATATGGAATCAGATTACATAGTTTAACACTATCCAAGTGAATATCAGGATTTTCTCAACGAAGATTGCACTTACTAAAATGAAATTATAGGTTGAGGTTGTAGTATATAAGAGTGTACGTTATCCATGTGTTTGTACTCATGTTGCTTAGTTATTATACGACAAAATATATCTTTATCATTCTATTTGTTTGTTTCTGAAAAACAGCAACGTTTTCTTCTCTTACATAGTCATTGCATTTTTCGCTTTTTTGCTATTTGCAGTTCCTCCTTATGTCATTTAGGATATCAATCTTTCTAATAAATCTATTACAAACAAAAACGTAAAGAAACAGAAAAAACACCGATTAGTCCTACTACATAGCCAGCAAATAGGCATTATACACAGAGTAATTGCTGGACTACCAATACGGCTACAAGGTTGTAACTCTTTAAACCTTGAATGATTCCCAAGAAACACCATAAACCAAATAGATATAAAAGCAAAAAATGCACTGTAATTTTAATTAGCTAAAAAAAATTAATTAGCTAAATTCTAATTTATGTGTAGCTTATATCATTAAAAAAATATCAATCTCACCATACTAGTTTTTTAGTGTTCCAGCTAAGCAAACCGGTTATATAATGCACACGGCACGGCATATGATAAAACATGTGATATGCAATGCATACGGCAAAATTCATGTTCACAAAGTCCAACTATAGTTAGATGGAACATTTAAATAATCTGTATGGTCTTTGTCATGGGTTTCTCACACACACTCGCACCACGCGAAGAAATACGAAGGAGAGATATGCGACCCTACTCTATAATACTTTCCCGGGCAAAAAAAAAGAAAACGGTTTTTAACTGTCGCTGTAGAATGTCACGTGTCATAATCGCACCGGATCGAGACCATCGAACGGTTTATAAACTAGCCGACATACGTTTCGTTATCACCGGTTAAGTAAGACTTTGGCGACGTAGAGACAGTCTCCACCATTGAGATCTCGCCACGTCATATGATCTGGCCACCCTTCCACATTTACACCACACAACGTGGATTTTGTCGCCTAAAATTATTTGTTTGGGTTTATGATTTTTAATCCTCACCTAATAATAATCTATTTTTTCAACTTGATTTTTGTTTTAATAAGTTTTTTTTGCTTTTCTGTGACAAAGAAAAGGAAAAGTTGTTTTTCCAAATGGAGAAGTGGTTAATTTTGTAGATTTTATTAGCATATATAGGAGAAAGTTTATCTGACTTTTTTTTGGTTGGGTTTATGATTCTTTTTCTTAAATGATAATTCTCACCTAATAATTATCTGACTTTTTGTTTGTTTTTTTATAATAAAAGGGAAAAGTTTAAAATATTTGAATTTGTTTTTTTGTAGAATTATGATAAGCATGTGGGATAAAGTATATGAACTTGTACGCGAATTCTCCGCGGAAATTGAATTATAAGGAACAACAACATCGTGGTGAATCTTGCGAGAGGGTTTCTCATTCTTCTTCAGGGCTTTTCTCATTCTTTGCAAGTCAAATCAAAAAGTGTTCATCTCTTCCGTGTAAGTCATCATTTGCTCGAATTATGGTTTTCTTTCCTTCTTCTTCTTCTTCTGGGTAGATTTTTTTCTTTTTTTTAGATTTCGTTTTCTTTTGATCTTACCGTGATTTCGTATGCGAATTGTGACCGAGTCTCTCATAAATATCTAGGCTTTGGTTCTTGTTGTGGAATCATACGATGAAATTGGATTCCTCTGTTTTTTCGATAGTGTTCTTCTGGTTCAATGAAATTGTGGTGGTTCAATTGGGTTTAAGAAGTTAAATTAGATTTTGATTTGCGTCTTGATTTGCTACAAAAAAAAAGTTTGAGAACTTTTATGCAATCTTTTCATCATCCCTTGTCATATGGTTACTTGTGCAGCTTTTTGAGATCGGTCCTTAAAACCATAGCTTAGTTTTGTTTAATAAATAATTCATTTAATGCCGCTACTTTGCCAGATTCTCAATGTTCAAAAACGTTACCTCTTTCAGGATTTGGAAAGTCTTTTCAGCTGATTATGTTCTTCTCTGCTTTCACTTTTTAATAAGACAACAAAAGTGAGAGATGGATGTCTCAGCGCTTTTAACGTCTGCTGGGATCAACATCGGAATATGCGTAGTCCTCGTCTCGCTCTACTCCATCCTAAGAAAACAGCCGTCCAACTACTGCGTTTATTTCGGCCGTATGCTCTCTGGTGGAAGAGTCAAACGCAACGATCCTCGTTGGTACGAGAGATTTGCTCCCTCTCCGAGTTGGCTCGTCAAGGCTTGGGAGACTACCGAGGACGAGCTGTTGGCTGCCGCTGGTCTCGACGCCGTGGTCTTCGTCAGGATGGTCATCTGCAGCATTCGTATCTTCTCGGTCGTTGCGGTCGTTTGCATCTCGTTTGTTCTGCCTGTCAACTACTACGGACAGAAGATGGAGCACAAGGAAGCTCATCTGGAGTCCTTGTCGATTTTCACTATTGAGAATCTTAACCAACGCTCAAGATGGTAATGGCCGCTTAACTCTACTAGTACTATGTTTTTCTTTTTTTTGATAACCTGGGCTATTCAACGGGCCGTGATCCAACAATTAGTCTTCTGGGCCGGTTGCGACCCGGTTGCTCGCAAGGGAAGGTTAACTAGATACCTGGATTCGAATCCGCACTACATAGATGGGTAAACCTGAGTTGGCGCGGATTCGAATCCAGGTTCCTTAGGAATACTTGGGATGCTATGAGCCACTCGACCACACCCATGTGGTTTATTAGTACTATGTTTCTACTTGATTATGTTTCTCTTTGCAGTAAACTGTAGAAAAGAAAACCAAAGTGCTGATTCTAGTTTTACTCTTTTTTATTTTTATTTCTATATTCCAGGCTGTGGGTTCATTGTATCTCATTGTACATCATAACCTCTGCGGCATGTGCTCTACTATACTTTGTGAGGATCTCATTCCCTTGTTCATGCTCTTTGTTCCATCGTTTTGTTCTTTCTCTCTCTCTCTAACTCTGTTTATATGTTGTTTGGTGTCGTTGTAGGAGTATAAGACCATAGCCAAAAAGAGGCTGGCATATATGGCTGCATCGTCCTCGAAGCCAAGTCATTTTACAGTGCTCATGCGTGCTGTTCCTCAGTCTCCTGATCAATCTTACAGCGAGACAGTGAGTCAATACTTCACAAACTACTATGCACCAAGCTATCTGTCGCACCTTATGGTCTACCGTGATGGCATCATTCAGAGACTGCTGGTAATATGCGTTTTGTGTTACTCTTGCAGCATATTGGCTTTGATTATCTTCTTGTTTTGTTTTCTGTCGGATTAGTATTAGATTATTCAGCTAATACCTCTTCTTAGTTGACTTGCACTTAGCAGAATATAAATTATTTCTCTCTTTTTTTTTAAAAGTTTCCACTATAACACTTCTTTGTGTGTTTGAAGTATACTCTGTTTCTTGGATGCCACGAATGCTTATTCAGGAGATTTATAGTAGCTAATGAGATTTAGGTTTTCTCTGTTGGTTCTCTGCTGGCATTTAGAATTTAAAGAAATGCAGTGATTTTATTTTGGAGCACATTCATTTTAGATTTTATTAATATTGGTAATCAATTCTCTCTAATCTCAGAATGATGCCGAGAAGATGCGTCAGGCAATAAAACATGTTTCTCCCGATGTAAGCTGTAATCCGAGTATGAAGTCATGCACATTTTGTACAGGACCTGGACCCACAAATTCTTTTAAAATCATCTCTGACGAGGCAGGCGGTGTTAAAAAACTGGAGCTCGGTGAGTTGACAACTCTGACTACCACCGAGGAAGTAAGCAAACTCTTTTTGAACTTTTGATACGTTGAACTCTATATACTCTATATGAAAGGCTTAAATTTTTATGCTCGTTTTTGCAGGAGCGTCCCGTCGCTTTCGTGTTCTTCAAGACTCGTTACGATGCTCTCGTTGCTTCGGAGGTTCTTCATACATCAAACCCCATGTTATGGGTGGCAGACTTGGCTCCAGAGCCTCATGATGTCTACTGGAAGAACCTGAAAGTACCTTATCGCCAGCTCTGGATGCGGAAGATAGCAACCCTCGTCGGTGCTGTTGCCTTCATGTTTGTGTTTCTTCTTCCTGTTACTGGCATTCAAGGGTTGACTCAACTAAACACACTATCAAAGAACTTTCCTTTTCTAAGACCCATCTTGAAAAAGTGAGTGAGTAGTATCCCGCCAGTTTTTCTTATTGTGTAATTGATTTTGTTAGTATAATCTTTTTTTAATTTATTGCAGGGATTTAATGAACCGGGTGATCACAGGGTACTTACCGAGTGTGATACTGGTTCTGTTCTTTTACACCGTTCCACCGTTGATGATGTACTTTTCAACCTTGGAGGGATGTATTTCCAGGAGTCTTAGAAAGAGAAGTGCGTGTATCAGAGTTGTCTACTTCACCATCTGGAATGTGTTCTTCGTCAATATCCTCTCAGGTTCTGTTATCAGGCAGTTAAGCATCTTCTCTAGTGTGAAAGACTTGCCTGCACAACTTGCTAAAGCTGTTCCAACACAGGTAACCACTCTCAGCTAACACTTTTCTTGTGGCCTTGTTATTGTTTATCTTTATTTTATTTTATTTTGACAACGAATGACTATTCTATTACTCACTTATTGTTTATCTTTAAAATGAACCGGCTCTTCATAAAAAATGTTGGATTTTGAATATGGCTAATTATTGACTGTGTATTGTGTATGTAGGCTGGCTTCTTCATGACCTACTGTTTCACGTCTGGTTGGGCTGGTTTGGCATGTGAGATCATACAACCTGTGGGTCTTATATGGAACCTGATATCAAGAGTTATCGTCAAGAACAAGGATGCATCATATGAAACACTTAGGTTTCCTTACCATATTGAAATCCCTCGGCTGCTCTTGTTCGGTCTCCTTGGTTTCACCAACTCTGTCATTGCGCCTCTGATACTACCGTTCCTGCTCATCTACTTCTTTCTCGCCTATCTTATATACAAGAATCAGGTACGTATGATCTCTCATCTCTTTTTTACATGGAACCAGAGATTCAAATGTTTTTTTTTCTTGCAGATAATCAATGTCTATATTACAAAATATGAAAGCGGTGGACAGTACTGGCCTATCTTCCACAACACTACAATCTTTTCACTGATCTTGTCTCAAGTTATAGCTCTTGGATTCTTTGGTTTAAAGCTGTCAACGGTTGCTTCAGGTTTCACCATTCCATTGATTCTTCTCACCCTTCTGTTTAGCGAGTATTGCCGGCAGAGGTTTGCTCCTATATTCCAGAAATATCCAGCTGAGGTATGTGTATATATATATATAAGATATTACCATTTTTTCAATATCCTAGTGGGATCTTGACTGGTGAGTTTCTTTCTCAGATTCTTATCGCTATGGACAGAGCGGATGAGATCACAGGAAAGATGGAAGAGTTGCATAACAACTTGAAAACTGCCTACTCTCAGATACCAATTTGTTCTCAGGAATCTAGCAAAGCTGGTTGCAGTCCTCCTTGCTCAGATCAGGAGTTGCCAGCTTCTGAGGTACTGAAGGCGGAGAATCTCGAAGCAGAAGTGATAAAAGCGTTTCAAAGAAGTAATAGTCATGATCTTGAGGTGAAGTCTTGTCCCAGTGGCTCACCAAGTCGTTATTCCCCTGGATTTCCCGAGATATACAAACGAACATAAGATAACTTGAAGGATTTTAACAGTTCTGCCTGCTAAAATTGAAATGTGAATTTTTTTTTTTTATAGTTACTGCAGGTGGGAAGTGAAACAATGCTTTTGGTTATTTGTGTACAACTAGGAATCTTTTTTTTTTTCATAGTTTTTTTTTTGCGAAAGAGATGAATATTATTATTATTACCAAAGAGAAATGAGTAAAAGAGTTTTCATATATTATATATGTTTTACACAAGTGTTCTTCATTGTTGTGTATACACAGACTAATCTGGTTTATCAGTTGATACATGTGACCCATCCTTTGGTATCTTCAATCAGTCCTGTCTGGATACCGACAAGAACCGAACGCAGTTTCTGGCAGACTGACTCATCACCAGTTTCATACTCTGCTCTGAATGTTTCAGAAAAGATATGCATACATGCATCAGGCCAAATTTTTTTTTCTTAAGTTTGTGGAGTAAAACTTGATCAAGTCACTGTGAGGGTTGTTTACCTTTTGTCCTGATATGTTATGGTGCCCACAGGAGCAACTCCTACAGCAGTTCCGGTGCAGAAAACTTCATCTGCTTCCATTACTTCATCCACGTGAACTGCCTTCTCGA
This sequence comes from Raphanus sativus, assembly GCF_000801105.2. NCBI lineage: Eukaryota > Viridiplantae > Streptophyta > Magnoliopsida > Brassicales > Brassicaceae > Raphanus > Raphanus sativus. The sequence continues at coordinate 1,604,773 of NC_079518.1, read as the reverse complement.
CTACCTGATCATGTTCCCAAGTATGTTACGTTTGGTTTCTTGAGCTCTAACATAGCTTTTGATTTGTTTTACCTCATAACCTTGATCACTCGCAATCTCCATAACACTTTTCCGAGTGATTCCCTCTAGAATGGTTCCATTGGTTGCAGGAGTAGAGATTGTCCGACCCTGAACTACTTATATTAAAATACAGAAAAGAGAGTCCATAATATATAGTCTTTACTGATAACACCACAACAATGTATATTATACCTTTATAACAAAGACGTTACAAGAAGAAGCTTCCTCAAGATACTTCTTCTTTACAGAATCAAGATAAAGAACGTCTGAAAACCCACGACTCTTGGCTCTACTCAGTGCTTTCAAAACCTACAACACATTGGTTTGTTGTAAAAACTTGTTGCCTCTCTCCATCATTGAAACATAAGTGGGTTTTGAATAATTTACCGGGGCATAGTTTGTGATGCTCTTGACTCCTCCAGCTCCACCAGGAGCTGCACGGACATACTCTTCCTCAACATAGAGGTTTAAAGCAGCAATACCTTCCTATAAAAACAAGTAGAGAAAAGATTTAACAATTGTTGTCACTGAGAAAGAAAAAAAAAAAGAGAGAGAGGATATACACCTTGAAGTAGTTACCAACAGGAGATGCATAGACAATGAATGTATATTCAGGTGCAGGTCCTAAACCAAGAATCGGACCACTTCCCATCAACAGAGGCCTAATGTACAGTGACCCTTTCCCTAAAGGAGGAACCTGACCACAAAAAAAAAAGTCACTCAGAGGATATATATTTATATATAACGTCTGTTACAAGAAAGCGTTTTATACCCAACGTTTATTTGCATAAGCGGTTTGTTTAACAGCATCAACAAACTGATCAACGGAAGGAGAAGGCATGAGCATCCTTTCAGCACCAAGCTGCATTCTAACAGCGTTGTGATCAGGGCGAAACAGAAGAAGCTTCCCATTTTCTTTTCTGTATGCTTTTGTACCTTCATATATCGCCTGTGAGTATATAATCCCAAATTGGTTAGAAAATCTAGAGATAAAAATTAAGAAATATTTGCGGTTGCAAGAGGCTTTGCCTGTCCGTAGTTTAAGACACCAGCGGAAGGACTTAGCTGAATATTGCCAAAGCGACTAAGTTCACCTTCAGTGAACTCACCGTCTTTTGAGCATTTCATGACGTACATGTAATCAGCTGGAGTTAGACCAAACCCGAGATTATCCCAGTCCACATCCGCATACTCATCATCTCTATGCAATAAGAAACAATGATTGTTGTAAACAGAGCTTTCTGGTGGAGACAAAAATGTATTGATATATAACATGGAGCTCTGAACTTACTGATAAAGAGGCTTCTTACGCTCCTCTCGCAAGGCTGAGGCAGCTTGTGCGTTGTACTTGGAGAAAGTTTGTAGCTGTTCATCAGCAAAAGAAAAAAAAACATTCTCAAACATGTTTGTATATGAGATTTGAGTTTTGTCTGAACAAGAATTCATTAGTTTTTACCGTGCGAATATGTGTATGAAGAGGTAGAACAAGACTTTTGCGCAGAGATGAGATTGCTTTGAACATTTTCACAATTTCAGAGCCTTTGTTTTTGGTTGTGGAAGATGATCTTATGGATTTAGTAAAAACAAATGTATAATACAAGAAAGAAAAGGTGAAGAAAACACCAAGAACACAGTGTGTCAAAATTAAGTTTCCAACACGTAAGTGATCGCCAAGCTTATGTGAAGTGTCTTGCTTTTATCTTTGGCAAATCGTTGAATTTTCTTTTCTTTTATTTTTACTAGGGAAAGCCCGCCCTACGGGCGGGATATGATATTTTGTTCAGAGATTGTGTGTTAGTTACTTAGTTGTATGTACGAATTCCATGTTTGATGGTTTTTTGTTAGTTTAGTTTGCATAATTGTTATTTTATCCTGTTGTTTGTGTGTGAAGATGATGAGCAGAAGTGTTATAAATGAAAACGATTTATGTTTTAAAGTGTGAGATCGATGGTTTGATTGAAAGAAAGATTATTTGTGGGATGACTTATTTACTTTATTCATGGTGGTTGTATCTATATTATAATATTCAGTTCTTTTTTTTTTAATTTATTACTCATTGGGGAGGGGGTGGGAATTACTTGTTTGTTTATATGATTTGGCCTTGGAAAGATTGGTTTGTGTTTTTTTTTCTTTTTAAATCTTTTTATTGATCTTCATGGTTACTTTGTTCAAGGATGAGTTTGTTTGACGTTTAACGTAGAATTGGTCTATAGAAATATTATCTTAGCTTATGTTTTAGTATATATTGTGTTATCGTATATTTGAGCACAGGGACACGCTTTGATTGGTGACATAAGTTACTGTTGATTAAATAGTTTAGTTTATGACTATAATAACTAAAAACTGTTTTTTTTTTTGCTAAAAAAATCTTGGGCTATTCATTATTGTTTCTTACTGCTATTTTTTACTCGGTTGCTAGATATGTTTTAACATCCTAATTATTAATGATTTTCACGAGGATTTATATATATATATATATTCAATTAGGGGCGGAGATAGTCAATGAAGAGTGGAGTCAGCTGACTCCACTGTTTTTTTTATTATTTTTTTTATAACTAAAAACTGTTACCAACCATGATTTTTTATTTGAACAACACCAACCATGATTTAGTTTTAAATTTTTGTGTTTGTGTTTGAGTTATAAGTGTCATATTTGATGCACAATTTTGAGTTATCTCCTTTGTAAAATTTGGTGATTCAAATAATTAATCAACATCAAGCAACATCAACAGTAGCATTTTTTTAATATCAACTGCCATTTTTTTTTAACAATTTAATATTTTGCATGACAATCGTTTACTTTCCTTCAGTTACTAAACCATTTTTTTAACAAAAATCAGATAACTTTTTTACTTAGTCAAAGATTTTTATAAATTTTCTAACTTGATTTGAATTATTTTTTAAAAAAATAATTATTTCTTTTATATTATTTTAACTAAAAATTTTATATATGAAATTACGTAAATATATAAATATGTTCGCCATGATATATAAAGTATATTTCTTTATTTTTGATTGTATATATATTATATTTTCACTCTATTTTATTAGATTCATAATAAAATGTCATTATTGTTAAAATTTATAAATTTTTATCTTAAATAAAATACTATAATTTATACATCAAAAAGTTACCGATCAGTTATTTTTAAAAAATTAGTAACTCATATTTTTACAGCGAATTATATCTAGTTATAATTTTTATTGTAAATTAACTCTAATATAATATGTCACCAATCAGATATCTACTATTTTTTTTCTTTTTGATATTATTGTGTGTTTGTCGATAATTTATGGTGCACATTGTCTTAATGTATCATAATGACTCGTCACAAGTTATATATGATTTATATTAGAGTTGTATCATAATGACTCGTCACAATAATAAACACATTGGAGTTTGAACCTCTATGATTTAAATACAAGTATGGTTTGATCAAAAAAAAAAAAATATTCGTTTAATTTTTATAAGACTCTAATGTGTTTATTTAGTTTTGATAATCCCCATAGGTGCTCCATATTCAACCGGTAGTGACTAAATTATTGGGCCTTAGTGTGTTTTACGATATATGTTAAAAGTAAGTTCATTCAGATGATGATTGACCTCGATAGGGTTGTTCAAGTTTATTCATTTGCTATTTGTTACAACTAATAACAGGGGATATATGGAATTGTATAGTGTGAACTTTTTACGTTTCGGACGATAATGGAGATTATCAAAATAATTGAGTTTCTTCATCAGAATCAATCTTTCAAATACCTAAGATAACCAAAATACAGATTTTTGAAGCTACTAAACTTGTGGCTTCACTGGCAGTGAGTGTCAGATATCTCCGGTAGAAGTACATTGATGGCTACACTGTCGCTGACAACAGAGGCCAAATTCCCTCTCTCATCTCTAATCACTTCCACAGCCTCCATACACTGAGCATCCGCAAGGGTCGAAGCGGAAGGAACGACCATGTCAGTTTTAGCCATCTACTCATCCCTTCTAGAGATTGAAGACGTGGTGGTGAAGGCTGCGATTGCAGCAACACACAGATGCAGCCACACTGGCTACAGCAACAGCACCGTGAAAAACAGGGCTGGAACAGCAAGAAGCACAATGTTCCGGGCTGCCTGCAAATAGACTCATGTGAATGCGATTTTCATTATAAATAGTCAACCAATTGAACTTAGAAGTTTTAAGTTATATATACTGGTTAGAAACATCAACATTCCAAAAACTAACAGAACGCAATAAACTGTACAAAAAGATGATATGTAGATGAGAGTATGTTATGACATACGCCAAGATATCATATAGCAAAAGGTCAAGAATCTAACTTTAAAATTTGAGAATATGCCCTAGGAAAACTCTAGTACAGACTCTTTAATTGATTGGACTCTTTTTAGCTAGCAAAGAAGAAGTACATGGAAAAATACTAAAACAGATAGAAGTGGCTTCTCTCGAACTTTTTGGTGATTGGCCTACAGTTTGAACACAAATAATCAAGTATTAATAGATCCATTCTCAGAAAAGCGATGGAGTCAAAAATATATAACAATTTAGAATTCAAGAAATTGTCTTTATGCACAGAATTAAGTGGGATTAATCACCATCAGATCTCTAATAAATGAAAACATAAGAGCAAAGTCCCAAAACAAACTTCGACAAAAATAGCTAATACAATGAGCTTTCTGATGAGGACGATTTCCAAGGGATGAAAAATGTGAAATAACCTCTTCTTAACTCCATCAACACTGCACCTGCCAATCCTTGCCTCCCAGGATCGCAAAAACCTAACCTCAACAGTGGAGAACATCTAACGGACTTCAAATCAGAGAGAAAAAAATTGGAGCTAGCCATTTGTCAAGGAATAAGTTTTAGAAGGTGATTGTTCAGGAGAGAGAAGGCTAACCATTTTATAATCAAAGGTAAACCGCCTCGCAAGAAAGAAGCTCACATTGATGGCTAGATCATGTTGTTGGAGTTAAGAAGAGGTTAAATGTGATGAATCTGTAAATGAAAGCGTTTGAAGAATCTCACACAACGCAAGCAAAAACTTAACAAAGGATTCATCAGGTTGATTTCTTCTTTTTTATAAAGCTGGGTTTATAAATGGTAGACAACTGATGTCTACAAAAAGAAGCAGAAAAACGGATGAACTCAAAATCAACATCAATTGGAACTCTCTGAAAACAACGAAAGACAAAATGAAAGACAAAATAGCCAAAAAGCAGAGAAAAACCTAAAGATATCAGAAGATACCCAAAGAGAAGACAAAACAGGGACGAAACAGAACATCAGGTTGACTTCAGCAACACAACTACTCGTACGGTGGATAACAAATCCTGCAAAGAACCCTAAATTTTGATGAGGGGCGGGTAGAGAGGATTAGGGGTTGCTCGGAAAATAAAATAAAAATAAAAACAGTACAACATGATCAGGCTTACCGGAAACACTATCAGAATTCATAAACAGGTTAGAGTTCACCTGGAATAATAACAGTACGACGGCAAAAATTAATTCAGAACAATCGATATGTAGAAGTAAACGGGAAATTCACTCACGTTAACATCCACCATGATAAAATCCATCCACATAAGCTCCCCACCAAGTTTTACATTCATAGTCTCTCAGAATCGGAACAGTCTCGCCTCGGATGAGCACGTCCCGGACCTCAAGTCGGAAAAAAAACCTTTGAATTAGCCATTAAGAGAGATGGATATTAAGATTTTAATATGAGTATGATGAGTAGCAGATATCGCGAAAGAGAGAAACTAACCTATTTATAAAGATGTCGCTGATGGAACAACGCGATTGAAGATCTTTCCGTTACATAAAACAGATCGTCACCGTCTCCGCGGATCAAAGAGAAACGAAGAACACAATCAACCACACGGATTAGGGTTTGTGGTCACTGGGCCTCAAAACATATCACAACACCGAACCAAAATAAAGCCAGTACGAAACCAAAAAGAAAACAGAACGTTGCGTTTCATTAATAAGATACGTGTCAGACGCTGGAAGACTGAGTTTCTGACCTGGAATCTGATGTGACATCACCAGGAGAGAGGAAACTCTATTTTATATAAATAGATTTTTCTTTTTTGGAAATGGAAATTATTGGTAAGAGTTCTTATCTTGTTCTGTGTGTTATTATTATGTTTTTTCTTTGCTTCCTCACTTGTGTCTATCTACCTGATCAATCTAGACGTGTCTTTCTGGAGCTAGAACTAATCGAGATCAATGGATCTTTGTTCTTGTCTCGTTTGAATGGTTAATTACCAAACAATTAACGAAAATTTTGGAAATATCCTATTTTTGAATCGGTAAATTACTTTTAGTTGGTATTATATCAGCACTGTTCTTTTTTTTTTCATTTTTGATCCAACACTATGCTCCTTGTGCATAGAATCACATAGATTTGTGGATCTTCAAATAAATTATATTATTTTACCATTTATCCATCATGTGTTGTATACAATACACATTATAATTTATGGATGACGCATTTTCAACGAAAGTAGTCCAAGTTCTCAGCATCAAGTGTGCGTTGTCTACTTGTCTGGGATTATGGATGGCCCTCCATGCAGTAATATATGGATTATTTTCGAAGACAAATTATTATATTACAAATTTACAATATATCCTTTATGGGAGTTCCAGAGATGGTGGGGATAAACTCGACAAGTAATAGCCACATCAGATGCAGAGGTTGTCAGCGATAAGTTAAAACTTTGGTTAAATGTCTCACACATCATCGTCTTTTCAACGTCTTCCTTCATTATCACGTTTAGTGAAAGAGCCTTCTGATTTGATAACAACGTTTTTCATCCTATGCTTACTATTAAACATGTCCCTTTCCATAACGTCCTATCAGATATATCTTTGTCTAACTATCTCACCCCTTCATTTTCTTGTAATTAATTTCTCTGTCCTTTTTTTCAGTTCAAAATTTAACAACCAAACCTAAATGGTGTCTATGAGCATGTGCTAGAATCACAGACCATGGAAGCTCAAATCTAGAAAAACTAACTTTGTAAACTACCAACATTCCTAACTACTTGCATAGTAGACCCTAATCACAAATTCACAACACAGGCTTTAGCAAAGAGAAACATTAGCACTAAAATATTGGTGGATCTCCTTGAAAAACTCTATGAGGTCTGTAAATCTAAGTCTCATAATTTGGACGTTTTGGGCTTATTTTGGCATTTCAATTACAGGCTTTTAGGCCGTTTTGGGCATATAAAATGTCTTTCAGTTTTGATCCAGTCAAAAGGTTAAGCCTAACTAAGGAAAATCATCTGATATTTTCATATTATTACTATGCGAGTTTCAAAAAAAAAAGAAAAAATTCATATTACTATGTAGACAATGAATGGATGCAATGTAAACAATACTCTACATAGAATGGATGCAAACAATGTAAGCAATACTATGAAAGTTTTAATAAGTTTTATCTTATAAATTATACATCAAAGAGTGCAAACATAAAAAAAAAAAAATTCTCTCAAATTAGTCAATCTCCAACACCCAGTTCTTAGTGTCTTGGATAGATCCAGTTTGTATTCCGACAAGAATAGATCGAAGTTGCTGTGTAACAAGACCATCTCCCACTTTGTACTCAGTCCTGCAGATTTGTCAACAGATAAGTTTATAATCCTAAGCATATTATACATATGTATACTATCCATGTATATGATGAAGAAGAAGAGACCTTGTGTTCTGAAATGTGATGCTTCCAACAGAAGCAATTCCAGCGGCAGTTCCAGTGCAGAAAACTTCTTCTGCTTCCTTCAGTTCTGCAACCGGAACTACTCGTTCTTCCACCTGTTACGTTACACACTTTTCAAGAATTGCAAAAGAGTTTGAAAATGCAGAAACAGAGTGTAACAGAGCAGAGAACACTCTGTTTCTTGGGTTTTAAGTAAACTTACCTCATAACCAAGATCAAGGGCAATTTCGATAACGCTCTCTCGTGTGATCCCTCTAAGAATCGTCCCATTTGTAGCTGGAGTCACTATTGTATTCCCCTGAAACGACTCAAGAAACTTCAATCTTTACACTAACAATTGAAGCATTCAACTTTCTTCTTAAAAAGAGTTTCCTTTTTTACCTTCACAAGGAATATATTAGCAGCTGAAACTTCTTCTATGTTCTTCTTAGTTTCTGCATCAAGATACAATACATCCGAGAATCCTCTCGCTTTCGCTCTTCTCATTGCGTCAAGCACCTTTGTTTACAGTTCATTACCAAAACAGCACTGACTTATAAACAGAACACTTCAGTACTCAAAACCATATGCAAAATAGTATTGACTTGAGTGTTTTAACTCACTGGACCGTAATTAGAAATGGCCTTAACGGCACCAGTTCCTCCAAGATACGCGCGTGGAACCACCTCCTCAACGTAGAGGTTCAACGCAGCTGTGCCTTCCTATACAAGCAATCCAATTCAAGATCAAACGTCAAGATCAAGGAACAAGACCAAGGTAACGTTTAAAAGCACAGACCTTAAAGTAGTTTTGAACGGGAGAGCCAAACACAACAAAAGTGTACTCTGATGCTGCAGACACACCCAAGCTTGCTCCGCTTCCAAACAACAACGGTCTGAGATACAACGAGCCTTTTCCCGGAGGAGGAACCTAGTGAAAAAAGCCTGAGTCTTTCAAGAGAACTAAATCAAAGATCACATCGACAGGGCCAATTTTACCGGCCAATTTTTTAAAAATAAAAAAATAAAAGTTGATATTGGACTAAAGATTTTAATATATTTAATATATTATGAATGATTTAAATTTGTGACGTAAAAAATACATTCATATGAAACATGTTTTTGTTCCTTTCCATTATTTTTCGAATATATGGGCCGACTATTATAATAGGGAGGAACACAGGATTGGACCAGCGGCGGTAGCACCGCTTATCCTCACCTAAACCGTCCCTCGTATCGAGGAGCAAACGATATGATGAGATGTTTTACCCAGCGTCTGTTTGCAAGAACGGTCTGCTTGACACCTTCCATAAAGTGTTGAACAGAAGGAGAATGCATACACATTCTCTCAGCTCCGTTCTTCATACGCATCGCGTTTAGCTCTGGACGAAACATAAAAACCCTACCGTCTTCTCTTCTGTACGCCTTCATCCCCTCGATTAATCCCTGCAACATCCACCAGAAAAAAAAGTCGTTTATTATATGAATATTTTGTGTGTGTGTTTTCGGATGAGGTTTGAAGCTTTGCCTGGCCATAGTTGAGAATTCCAGCAGCAGGGTTGAGCTCCATATTGCCGTAACGGCTAAGGCAACCTTGTTCGAAGTTTCCTTCTCTACAACTTCTTGTGGCGAACATGTAATCTGTTGGTACAAGACTGAATCCGAGGTTGTCCCAGTCCACATCAGCACACTCTTCATCCTCACTGCAACATAAGAAACTTTTGCCTATTAAAGGTCATTTTTATTTTTATTTAAGTAGTATATACAAGTGGACTCTTATAATATGTAGATAGATTAAAGATCACTGATAAACGTAAATAAAATTAGAAAATAATTTTCTCATTTTCATTTCACTAAGATTTCACAACAAAAAAGCTATTAAATTAAATTTAAATGTTGCAATATTTTTGTTACCCTCATCAAAGGGGAATGGGTTGAAACTGAACCCCCCATTACATTGATGAGACCGGGTAGCTTTATACACTTTTACCATCTGTTTTTTTTTTCTTACGTAATTTCGTTTCTTTTCCCCAATTTAACGTTTTTTCTTGTGTATATATTAATTTTATGTTATGTATTTACCAAAAAAAAAATATTAATTTTATGTGGTGGTAGTGACAAAAGAAAGGATAGGCAATATTACCGTTCTGACCTCAGCATCTCTGAGACATGTTCTTCTACAATGGAAGCTGTTGCCTTGGTCCCATGCATACGAAATGTACAGATCTGTAATGTTCATGGAGACATACCAAAACAACAACACGAGCGAGTGAGCTTCAGACAAACCAAATATCCTTTTATTTTACCTAAAAATATAATCAAAGTGTCTATGTTGTTCCTTTGTGTAAACAAGAAATTAATATAAAATAGTAGAATGATTTATTGGAAGAAAAGTACAAACCTTAGAGAGATAAGAGGAAGTTGTTGAAGACTGAAGTAAGCGGCGAAGAGCCATGAAGGATGTTGTACGAGCTTTGTGTGTGCACCAAACTGAAACTCTTGAATGGGATGCTGTCACCAATTTTGACAGGTTAGAGAAAATGAGTAATGAGCTCGTGCAAACTACAAAGAGAGAGATGAAGAGCAGAGAGGGAGGGTTGATATATATCTATAGAGAGAGAGCGAGAGAGGAGAGGAAGATATAGGCATTTACAGCTATGTTTCTTCTCTCTCTTTTTGTCTTCTGCGATTAACGCTATGTTTCTAATTCTATGATTAATTACTTCTTTCGGTATTAAAAACAATTACAAAGCGTTTTAATTGAACATAGAAAAACATTATTAGAACCTAATAGTATCCCCATAAAATGTTGGCTCTTCTCTTGCTGTTAAAGTATTTAGATGTTTGTACACTTGGATTATTTCTTTATTTTTCCTTGTTTCTTACACTTTTCCAGCTCACACATATATAAACAATATGTGTTTAATTATAGTTATAGTGTTTAGAATGGTAATCCTATGACATTCACGTGCTTTCTTCTAGATGGTACGCAACTTGTTGACCATAGCTACGTTGCATGGAAGCTTCGTCATACGTACGCTTTTCGCTTCGGAATCGGAATCAGAATCGGAAACTTGTGGAAGCTCTCGGAATCTCGTTTCCAATGCGCTTCCAAAAATACCTCTTTAAAAATACGTTGAAAGCTTACGATTCCGTTTTCGAATCACGCTTCTGTTTAAAAAAAAATACAATGTTGTAAGTAAACAAAAATATAAGAAACAATGTTTTTGTTTTTATATAATAGTGAAATAGAGAATATAAATATACAAATACTAAAACTAATATTATATATTATCTTTATGTATTGAGGGCTTATTAGAGATATATCTTATATATTCAAATATATTGAGTTAATTATTTATGAAATATTAAAAATAATTAGTATAATAATATCTTCTAAACTTAATTTATGTATATTTTCATGGTAATAACATGAAATCATTCAAAATTATTATAAATGAATAAATGTTTTAATTTTAATTTGAATCATATAATTTTTAGTCATATTTGTAATTTTATATTCTAATATGTGTATATATATACATATATAAATATACGCTTCCTACACGTTTCCGCTTCCTAACTTTTTAAAAAATCTCGCTTCTACGCTTCCACACGATTCCGTTTCCGCGTACCCGCTTCTGTTTCCATGTAACCTGGGACCATAGTGATCGAGTAACTTAAAAGTGTGGTTACGGTTGTGTATTGACTCTATCATGTCACGTATAATATCAATAGTGAACTAAATGCATATACCAACTTTATTTACTTACATAGTTCTTCATTAAATGAACCCTTCTCGTTTCTATTTTAGGTAACACTATATGCTTTTGTAGCCATCCCATTTGTAGTCATGTCTCGTCAATTTTGATACAATATTGTCGAAAGTATATGTATGGGTGGTTGTGAGAATCCTGATTCGAATATCTACATTGCCAACAATATTAAGGATGGTAGATGCAGAACAGTTGGACAAGTATGAGATTATAGGTGGTGTGTATCATTCGTGATTGCTTTTATTAGTAACATTGACTCAACTAACGCATGATATTTTTCGATCCACTGCATGTGGATGACTTGGAGATTTCTCATGAAAATGTAGATATTTGGAGGTCTAGCGTTAGTGTTTCAAAAAAAAAAAAAAAAAAAAAAGGAGGTCTAGCATTGATATAATGTGTATTTTTAGTTAATACTATTTTTATTATATATTTAATTTAGCAATGATAATAAACTACCGTCCAGGGTTATTCTATATTTGATAATATCCACAACTCAAGTTATCTACTTAAAAGTTCCAAAAGGAAATATTTACTGTAACGAAATGTGAGCGTTTTACCTAAGCATACTAAACTAGTAAACTTTGATGAGATCTCTGAAAATGATGTGTCATTTAAAGATGAAAGATTTTGATTGTACATAATCGCTAACGTGTCAATTTGTTTATGCTTGTGTCAACCATCGAAAGCATTTATCCATCGTTTAAAATCATTAGCTGCTTTTTGTATAGATTGTTTTTTTCTATCTGTGTAAGGGAGAGAGAACAATTTCATGGTAATAAAAAATTTACAAACATTTGAACAAAGGAAAAAAAGAAAAATCTTACAAACTAATTGGTGTTGGACTGTAATACTAGCAAAACAGATTGTATACAAATTGATATAATTTGTCTATATTGTAGGTTTTTTTATCTGTGTAAGGGAGTGAGAACAATTTCATGGTAATAAAAATCTTACAAACATTTGAACAAAAAAAAAGAAAAATCTTACAAACTAATTGGTGTTGGACTGTAATACTAGCAAAATTGCTTACAAATTGAGATAATTTGTCTATACTAGGGCTGGGCAAAAAATCCGAACCCGAAAAATCGAACCGAACCCGATCCAAAAAAATAGCACCGAACCCGAACCGAAATTGATTAAATATCCGAACGGGTTCAAAATTTTGGTATTTAAATAACCGAAACCGAACCCGAACCGAACCGAAATATTTTGGGTACCCGAATGTATCCGAAATAAATTTATATACTTAAATATATACATTATTTTTATATATAATGTATATTAAAAATATTAAAAATATATAAGATACATTTAAGTTTTCCAAAATACTCGGAAAATATATGCAAATAGTCAAAAGCAAATGTTTAAAATAGCTAAAGTATACTGAAAACACCAAAATAGTTAAATATCTATTGATTCTTTATCCAAATATTCAAAGAAAATCAATTTATATATTAAATTAAGGTATTTTGACATATATGTTATGAAAATTTATATGTAATATATTATCTTTCTTATAGATTTTGAAAATTTAAAGTATATAATGAATTTTGAAAATTTAAAAACATTTTAAATGGGTTATCCGAACCCGAACCGAACCCGCAAAGATCCGTACCGAACCCGAACCAAAATTTAGAAATATCCGAATGGGGCTGAAATCTTTGACCCCGAAAACCCGAAACCCGAATGGACTGAACCGAAACCCGAATGGGTACCCGAACGCCCAGCCCTAGTCTATACTGTATAGATTCTTCTACGATAACAGTTTCTTTGCAGTAATAAATTAAATATCAAACAATAATTAAAAGGAGAATATGAGCAAAGGAGAGGCTGTCCACATCAGCAAACTAAATCAACCAATAGGGAATAACTACACTACCACGTCAATTTATTCATTCACCACAGCTCTCTTCGTCTTCTTCCCGACGTGTTGAATCTCTTGGGTTCCTTCCCTGCAAATTCACAACCGCTTCTTATACATTTAATTGCGCAAATTAATTGATGAACGTTGTAGCCCTTCGTTTTTCCTTTCGATTCATATACATATGTATCGAGTGATGGAGGAATCTGATTCTCATTTTTTCTCACCCTTAGGTTTTTGGTTTATAGAGTTTGAGTTTTGTTTTCTTTTTGCTGGCTTATGCGTATGCTCTTTATATATTGGGATTTTTATTTCAATCTCGCATTAGGTTATAAAATAACTTCAGGAATCTGATCTGACACTATATCTCATTTGTTTAGGTTATAAGGAGGACTTGCAAGGATCAAGATGGAGGCCGCTTCAGAAGGTACCTCGAAGGTCACTCTCTGTCAACCATCAACTCCAACCATGGCATCATGTATGTCGATCTCACCAAGGTACACACTTTTGGCTGTGAAACTCATCTTCTAAGCTTTATGTTTCTGGACTCTATGATCTGTTGATGTGATTGTCTGTGAAAATCTGTGTTTCTCTCATCCACTCAAAGGCTCAATTTTTTTCCTGGAAATCTCTCTGTTTTTTTTGTCCAAGAGATGTGACATGAATCTTCACCATGAGTTTGATCATCAATTATTCATAAACTACTCTTGCTGCCTACAACGGAATAACACAAAGTTTGCCACCGAGTTAAACCCCAGTTCATGTTAAACAGATTTAAGAGTTAACGGCAGTAAAAAGAAAAGAAGAACTTGCTACCTGATACCACTCCTTGGTTTGGGCTCAACACGAAGTGGCAAGGGAATGGCTGCTGGTAGGGGTGGGCAAAAAAACCAAACCGAACCGAACCGAACCAACCAAACCGAAGTTAAACCGAACCAAACCAAACCGTTCTCTTTATGTAACCCAATTGGTTCAGTTTTTACTCAACCCGAACGGTTTGGTTTGGTTTGGGTTTAAACCGAACCAAACCGAACCAAACCGATAATCCAATATATATAGTAAAAATATATATGACATATATATTTGTATTAACATATTGTAAATTTTAGTTAAAGTTTCGTATTTCATTTTTTTCATAACTTCCATATCTTTAAAAAAAATATAAATACGATTCAAATAATACTATTATATATAAAATCATGTAGCATAAGTTTTTATATTCTCACTCTATCGTTTATGAGTTGATTATTTTTTAATAAAAGTATAAAACTGATGCCTTCATATTTTATAACCAACCCGAACTACACCGAACCAAACTAGACCATAATAATGTAAACCGAACTAAATCTAAACCAAACCGAACTGAACCGAACCGAATTAAACCCAAACCGAACCCAAACCAAAGCTACTTTGGTTTTAATTGGTTTGAGTTTTATAAAACCCAAATTACCCAAACCAAACCGAACCCAAACCGAACCCGAAACTAAACCGAAATGCCCACCCCTAGCTGCTGGAGACAAATCTGCTTGGGTTTTTCCAAAAGGTTTTCGCTTTGGTTGTTGTAGTTATTACTTATGTTCTATGTTCTGTAATTGGGTATTGTCAGAGATTGATTGTAACTTGGTTTTGTATCAGAGGTATATGCATCAGTACAATGATGTTGAACTGTTTGCCCTTTGGATGGGTATGCATGTTCTTAATCTCTCTTACCTATACAGTTTTATTTGTATTGAGACTGTAATAGCCTTTTCTATTGATTGTTTCTTCAATGTGAAAATCACCCATGGTAAACGTTGTTATTGTTTTTTCTTTTGACAAATAAACGTTGTTATTGTTACTGAGTAAGTATCTTTATAGTGTTTGAATTCAACATATTATATAGTATAAATTGGAGGTTTTTTTTTACTCTAAACTCTGCCTGGGGAAGCATGGTTTGTTGCTGTTATATATAGAGATCATGACTTCAACGTTTAATATTAAGGATGACTTAAGGGGTCGCCCTGTACCGAAAGCTACAATGGTTTTTTACGAGCAGATTATGATTGTCATAGATCCATTCTTGATTTTATTAGTTTTGATTTTCTATGGTTTTGATATTGCAGATTGTATCTGTCTAAAACTAGAATCAGCTAGCAAAAGCTGCAGCAATTTGCAAGCCTTTCATGGAGGAAGAATTGGAACAGACTGATCAAAAGACGATGCAAAATAGACTGGTATGCACTAGATGGGCTTTAGTTGTTGTCAAATAGACTGGTAAGATGCAAACTAAACTCACGTGGTTGTATATTTTTTTTCAAAAGTTTGATATAAATGAAAGCCTAAAAAAAACTGCAGCAATTTGAACCAAAGAATTCATCTCATTTTCTGTGGAGTTCCTTAGTGTCGTAACAAAACATTTTCAAAGAACGGCGCGTTGAATGAAAAGACAGAATCTTTTCTGTTCGGTATCAGTTTAATCATATAAGCAGATCGATGTCTGTGAACTAAGCGAGCTTTGTTGTATATGTTTTTGTTTATTGACTCGAGTGTAACGTTAATAATGATCCATTATTGTTAGTCTATCTGTGAATTTGATTCATACCATATAATCAAACGTTTTTCCTTAGGATTCATATACTAATAATGTTGGTTACATTTTACTAATTTATTTCCCTGTCAAGAATATTTTTTTTTTCTTTGTTAGATACAATTAGTCAATTTTCCTTTCATTACGGTTAGAAGTCTGAATTGTTGAACTTTGCAATTGGGTAATTTTCTTTGATTTATATATATTCCATATTTTAATGGTTTTTGTTCCAAACGAACATTTTTAATTTAAAAATATACACAAGAGAATGTATTAAATCTAGAAGTTGAAGCGATTAGATTTTAGTAAGTTTTCAAATAATTTGATAAGATTTAAGATATTATTATGACTAAAATTAAAATATTCTAAAATCTCATTTAAAACAATGAGATTTGATTTTCTAACTTTTTACTTTCTAATTTTTGAACTAAAAACTCCATCGAAAACACTTTAAAGGGGTGTATTCGAGAGTTTTAGGTGATTTGTATTAAAATGACAAATCCACAGTTATTCAAACATGAATTTTAAAAAACTCATTTAAAATCCACTGTTATTGAACTTGACATTTCGTAAAGTACTCTGAAATCCACTGTTATTGAAAATATTTTAAGTTGTGGAGTTTTAAAGTTTTGAGGTGATTTTAGGTGTTTGGGTGGAGTTTCTTAGTTAAAAAAATTAAAAGTCAAATCCCATGGTTCTAGGTGATATTCTAGAGTAGTTTAACAAAAATCACCTAAATCTCTGCAACTTATTAAAATCATCTAAAACTCTATTAAAAATCAAATCACATCAAATGTTAAATTGAATACCTAACTTCAAACTATTTCAAAACAGTAAATTTTAAATTAGTTTATCAAATAACAAGTTTAATCACACCTAATTTTAAATAACAAGTTTAATAACACCAAAATTCAAAATAAATTCTAAAATTGATGTTTTAGTTACATTTCATTTTCCCTGCAATTTAAATTACCTCAAAATCCCAATTAAATATACCCTTTAAATTAACGATAATTATTATAATTCTAATAATATAGTACAAAATTAGGTATAGATTTTTTTTTGTGACTACATCTTCTTCTTCAGTAAGGCTTTTAGAGCTATGATAGATATGGCCTACAAATTTTTTGTTCGAATATTTTTTAAGAAAATTTGAAAATATAAATTCAAAAAACAAATGTGTAAAATTTTCGAAATAAATATGTCACAGCTTTAAAAAAAAAATCAAGCACAAAACTGATATTGATATAAAAAATATAAATTGTCACAATCCGAATGAATAACACAATATAAAATAATCTAATAATAGATTTCAAATTAGATCATTTAAAATAAAATAAAAATATCAAAATATCTACATAGCACTAATTAAAATAGTCTTTTAAAGCTATATCCACAATCCTAATAAGAACCTTTTCATAACTGTAATTAGATTTGGGTTGAATATCATAACATCAAACAATTTCATCTTCGTAAACACCAGCAAAAAAGCCAATGGAAAAAAAATCATCATAATATATAATCATAACTTTTAAACTAAACATAAATTTTATAAAGTAATTTTATTATAAACTCATCCGCCCGTAGGGCGGGCCAACCACTAGTATTCTATTAAAATAGGAATATGACATATTAATAAATGTTATAACCAACTATTATTTCATTTATTAAAAAATTTATTATATTAAATTAAATTAGTAACAATACTTTCCCGCATAAAAGAACCATCCATTTCCGGATGAAAAATCATCATCTATGTCTTATTCTTCATCCATTCTTCATCCATTTCCGCATAAAAGAACCATCCATTTCCGGATGAAAAATCAGTCACCATCTTGCATACATAGATGATGAAGAAGAGCTTGGTTTATGAGCCGCAACGATTGCTATGATGACTATAAACACGAGAGCACAAGCGGAATACAATGAATATCTCATCACAAGAAGATTTGTTTCTTTTCTGGTGTTGTTGAGAGCTGGCTGCATAGGTTTTATATAAGAATCTCGGTCTTACACAATCACAAGCTAAAAGTTTATGTTACCTGCACTCAAAGTAATCATGGAAGCATATTAAACGAACGTGCAAGAATGTGCATTTAGTTTTTTTTTCTACGTACCACTATGCGTTTCATACAATCAAAATACGCAGAACAATAGATTTATAACATTAACACATAGGAAAACTGTAGACAAACTAATCTCTTTCATTCAAGTTTCTGTCAATTAGAATCAAGGGCTATATTTTAATACTTAGTAATTGAATGGAATTTGTTTTAAATATTGATAGTTAAAGGTCTGTTTTTGTAAATTTTCTTATGTTATTACATGTGTTGTACTGTACTTCTATAAAAAGAAAAAGAAAAAAAAAAGCTAAGCGGTAAGAATAGAAAATGTCAATGGCGTTTCAACGAACGACAACACTGCTGCGGAGACCGTCCTAAAACGACTGAAACATCTTCTTTAAAACATGTCTTAAAAGTATAAAAACACCTCGAATTTTTCCTAAAGTATCGTCCTTTACTTAACCCGCTTCGAAAGTTTTCATCTTTCGTTTCCTAATCATGGAGGAGGAAGAAGATAGCAAGAGTCCTAGGATTACAGAAGAAGAAGATGTGCATGGTGGAACTGATCTCCAAGCAGTCGGTGAGTCTAAAAAGAAGAAGAAGAAGAAGAAGTATTACTGGATGGGGTGTCTCAGAGCTGAATCTGACGAGAGTGGAAACGTTGATTTGACTGTCGATTTCCCTGGGGAACGCACTGAGCCCACTCACCTTGTCGTCATGGTCAACGGTCTCATCGGCAGGTTCTTTAGAGTTCCTTTTGTTTGATTATATTCGATTTGAAGCTTTTCTTGAATATATTTTGTGGGCTACTACTACTACAGTGCTCAGGACTGGAGATTTGCAGCTAAGCAGATGCTGAAGAAGTATCCTCAAGATCTCGTCGTTCACTGTGAGTCCTCAAGATTGATATAAATGATCACACTTGTAGATTTTATAGATTCAGATCTTTTTTTTTAGCTCAACTTAACTGAAGATCCAACTCTAGATCTTGTCAGCTATGAATGTAACATTTGCGGCTACAAATGGTTTGTGATGATTTTGCAAACCTTTTGCAGGTAGTAGACGGAACCATTCTACACAGACATTTGATGGTGTTGATGTTATGGGTCAAAGATTAGCAGAAGAGGTAGGACTAGTACTTACTTTCTTTCTTGTCTCTGCTTGAGTTTTTTTGCAGCTGAAGTAAGATTTGTGTGTTCTCTTTCGTTTAGGTTAGGTCGGTGATCAAACGTCACCCAAGTCTCAAGAAGATTTCCTTTGTAGGACATTCTTTAGGTGGCTTGATTGCTAGGTATGCTGTTGCATGTCTTTATGAACAAGAATCCCATCAAGAGCTTCCACAAAACAGTGACGACACATGCCCTATAGAGGAACCGAAAGAAAGAATCGGTGGATTGGAGCCTGTGTATTTTATAACTTCTGCAACTCCACACCTTGGTTCAAGAGGACATAAGCAGGTTAGTTTAGAGCAGAGTAGAGATCCGTTAATGTATCCGTATATACTATGAACTAGACTTTGATGTTGAGTTTTGCTATCAATATGTAGACTTTCTGAATCATGGAAACTTACAGTTTCGTTCGCAATAGGTCCCATTGTTTTCTGGATCTCGCACTTTGGAGAGGTTAGCTACGCGTGTGTCATGGTGTCTTGGTAAAACGGGGAAACATCTTTTTCTAGCTGATGGTGATGATGATGGAAAGCCTCCCTTACTCCTCCGTATGGTTAGTGACCGTAGAAACCTTAAATTCATGTGAGTGTGTTCCTTCAACCAACTTTGTTCCCTTCTTTATACATCATAATAGCTCATTGGTGCTTTGCTTGGTTGAAAAGACTTCCCAGTGATATTATTCATCACATCTTCCTTTACTTTTGTGAACAGTTCTGCTTTGCGATGCTTCAAACGGCGTATTGCTTATGCAAATACACGCTTTGACCGTATCCTTTTATGTAAACGATTTTTCACTACTTCACTGATGCAATGCATTTGGAAACCTTAACCTTCTTTGTTTCATAGACCTAGTAGGCTGGAGCACATCATCTATCAGGCGACGCAGCGAGCTTCCTAAGGTAAATAAATAACAATTATCATACTTAATGTTGTGTGTTATGCTGAATCAGTCGTCCTCATATCTGATCTTCTCAGCTTCAACGTGGTCCAGTCAACGAGAAGTACCCTCACATTGTTAACGTTGAAGCACCACCAGGTACCTCAAGTAACCATGAGGAAGTTCAATCAGAGACCAACTCAAGCGGGTCCAAGAATTTTGATATGGAAGGTTGGTACGGTGGAAACTCAGTGTTCTCATCATCAGGTTTATTATCTTTGATTTGTAATCATCATCATCATGCAAAAAAATCTTTTGCAGAGGAAATGATAAGAGAGCTGACAAAAATGAGCTGGGAACGAGTTGATGTTAGTTTCAGAGGAACCGTGCAGAGATTTCTCGCTCACAATACCATTCAGGCAAGTGTTCATCATCACAATATCATCATCATTGTTATCATTAATCATCACTTTCATTGCTTTTGGTGTTAAGTTGTTCCTACTCAAATCTGGTTTAAAAAAAAAACATAACAGGTGAAAACGAAGATGATCAATTCAGCTGGAGCAGATGTTATACAACACATGATTGACAATTTTGAGCCATAGTTTATCTGAAGATTTGCAGATCCCCCAACAAGCTTACATTCACTAGGGGGAGATATACCTTTCTGTAAAACCAATAGGAGTAAAAATAAATGATATCTATTTACTTTTTCTGTGACTTCACTGATCTGAAATGCAACTCAAAACTATAAAAGACTCTGATAAAGGAACAACATTTAACCTATGAAACTGGTTTGAGTTATAAAACAAACTAGATTTTGACCCGCCCTTAAAAGGGCGGGTATATTTTTTTGTTTTAATTTAATTTTCATATTTGTATTTTTTCTGGTTATATTTTTATTTTTCGTTGTAATCATATTTGTGTATAAATTTTAATCAAAATATATTTCTATTAAATAATAGCAATTTAAAAATTGATTCAATATACGTTAGGGCTGGATTGCCTGTCAAACCCGCCAACCCGCGGGTTTTAATTTTGTTTTGGTCAAAAAATATGACCCGCACAACCCGCAAATAAATAATTTGTACCAGCACCCGCATTTGTGTTTTTTGTAATCATATTTTTGTTTAATATTAATTTAATTTAATATAATTTTTGATAACTATATTAAATCTGTCAAGTTGCATAACTATATATTTATGGTACCTGTATTTCAGAAATTATTTTTATTTTTGTAAAGTCTATAACATGTTATATTTTCTTAATAGTTACCCACATAATTAGTCAAGAATATTCATACACAAAAAATCTGATTTGGATCCGACTCGAAAATCAAACTCTCGTACTCTATTAGACATAAACTATATACTCGAACGATTCTTAAAGTGTTATTTCCGAAAATTAATATCAAACCCAACCTACATTGAAAACCGAACAAAATTTTGAAAAATAATTTTAAAAAAATAATTTTTAATATATTTGTTAAATATATATATAGTCTTCATTAAATTTAAGTAAAATCACATTTAGTAAATTTACTAAATATTATTTAGTTGATAACTTATTTAAAATCCGTTAAACTAAATGAGTTTATAAAAATATTTTTTCGAATCCAAAGGATCACAATTTAAAGACATCTTGAGCTTTTTTATTTGGAAAATATACATGGTTACCAAATATGTTTTTAGTGTGTAAATGTTTTACACGTAAATCATTTGTTTAATGGGTAATAGTAATAATGTCATGTTTTAATATATTTGGGTTTACGAATCTCATTTACAATGAAACAGACTGTTCGTTGATATTGATGATGTTTCGAAGCTTTATTGATGGCATTAAAAAGAAAACAAATCCCTCCAGTTTTCTATATTCAGATTATAATTTAATTAAATAAAATAAAGAATAAAACATGACTTGAATTCGAAATGGGCTATTTTTTGTAACTTATTTTGTAGAGAAAGAATGATTTAGCTATTTACATTTTTTTGTTAAACAATAAAACGTATGGGTCCGAAAAAGTTGGAACTAAGAGGAAATTTTTTTTTTTTTTTAACACTAACTAAGAGGAAGTTAATAACAAAATTTAAAAGGTCAACACAACCTTCGATTTCATGGCAGTTATAAAATTAATAATATTGATTTCATGGCAGTTATAAAATTTAAAAGGTGGACACAACATTTATCAATTGGTCATACAGGAGAATTAATAGAATAGATTTTTAGGTTGCTACAAACCAACCCGGACTAAAAATGATCCAACTCGAACCTCCTACGATATTTATAATATTTGAATGATATTTATTTAATTTAAAAATCTAGGGGAAAAATATTGTGTATCACGAAAACATATATGATCAATTAATAGTTTCCTAAAATATAGGAAGTTTAAATGGATTTAATGATTTTATTTGGATAGAGATATTTTTTTACTAAAAATACAATTCAAGTTTTCAAACAATTTTTTTTAACTACAATTCAAGTTTCCAAACAAACTTATTCTTTATAAATGCTATCCAAGTAACCAAACACACCAAATTTTTTTAATACTCTTATCCAAGTATCCAAACACACCGAAATTGTACTTCAGCTTTAATAAGATAGATCCATGATTTTTTTTCATTGTATTCTCATAGTTCAAAACTTTGACCACAAATCAATACTCCTTCAAAGATTATAGATGAAATATGAATCAGCAGCTTAAAAAGAAGATCAAGAAAGTTTGGAGTGCGGTTGTTCAAGGGAGTTCCATTCCCAGAGCATCCACACAATCGATGTGCCTGTTAAATACATAAAGGCAGAAGTATTAGGATCATTCACACAACGAATGCAACCTACATTAACTGATTGAATAAAAGAGGTGAGCGATGCTGCAAGCCATACCTGCAAAGAAGGCTACGGTCGAGAGGTTTGCGATGGTCATTGTATGGTAGAAGAGGTATTCAGTCAGAAAATGGCCCAAGGCGTAGATGAATGAGAGAAAGGTAGCTAAGTATAGCGGTTTGTTGTCGGGGTTGAATGCACAAAGAAAGCAGAGAGTGCAGGTCAACAGTGTCCATACTCCGAATGTACGTCCATGAACTTCACTCACTGCAAAACAAGTTTAAAACAAAAGTTATATAACCTGAGGAAACCTAAAAGTTAGAGACTTCAACTCTGTGAATTTAGTATTTTTTCTGGATAAATAAACTCCTGTGTATCCTGTTTGCTCATATGATGCAAAGTTATTACTACTTTTTTGTTATGAGAACCAAACACTTTGGTGACCTTACAATCACAGAAAAAAATTCCATAACATCCCTTTTGCCGAAATCATGCACCACAAGTTACAAAGGAAAAAAAGAAAAACATCAAAGTTGCTCATGTTCTAATACATCTACATCATCTGATACATTTCACCTGGTCATTGATTTACTTCAACAGTATTTTATCAACAAGAAAAAGGTTATGCATTGGACTCTGTAAACTGTAAACCAATTTTAGATCCAAGTACTTGCCCCCCTTCCTGATTTCTAGGGAATAATGGTGGTCCACTTCCTACAAAAGGTTCCCTCACCGAGGAATTGTATAAGAGTTATTAAGATTGCATATCTATCTTGGATTTGTTGCTTCGATCTGCTATTATCATGGTACTAGTCTTTTTATCCTACTATCATGTATAACAAGTTGAATCACTACAACCTTCTTCTATTAGAAGTCTATAGTCGCACTACCAGAAACAAACATTGTTCTCTATGAAAGTAACTGCCTAGGTTGAACTTAGGGAGATCATGCACAATAGCTAGTCAATACGAGCGATTAGAAAAGTTCTGAAATGCCCAAACATTCATCATTATAGCTTACCGAAAGTTTGAAACAACTATTTCGGGGGACACAAACAAAAGACAATCTGTAAATTAATAATCTCAACTTGCTTAATTAAAGGAACATGAAAGAACCAAAAAGAAACAACTAGAAAGAGCATATGAATATGTTCAAAGAATCAAAGCTGTACTAAACTTTCAGGATGAGTTCACAAAACCCATTGACCTTTTACAGATTCAGTGTATGTACTAGCAAAATCAAATATCAAATCCATAAAACACACATGTTTCTTGGGTTCCCAAATTGGATCCGTAACTCAATGAAAGTCAGAGAAAACGAAGAAACCTAGGTCCCTCTGAACGTGGCATCATCATTTACACAAAACACCTCAGCTACTGAACAATGTATGACTAGGAAGATCTCAAAGACTAATGAAGTCAATTGGATAGAATAAATCTTAATCTATTTGTGACATTTAACGACGAAAGTAACAGAACCAATTAATAGGAAAAAAAAAATGAAAAATGGAGATTAATAAAAAGGAGGGAGGGGGAGAAGAGAACAGAACTGGTGGTCTGAGAGAAGACGGCGAGACGAAGAGCCCAAATGTTGAAGAAACCAAACCAGACGGAAGCTAATCTCAGTGAACCAACCACCATTAGCCAATACCCTAACGCCTTCATCTTCCCTCTTCCCCTTCTCTTCCTTCGTTTGCTCCGCTACTATGTCCTTTAATCTTCAGAAGCGCTCCTTCTTTTTTTATTCCTTTTGCTATGTTGTTGTCATCACTGAATATTTTTTTATTTTAACACACATCACTGAATTTATTTAAAAATGTTTATCATAATTGTTGAAAAGATATACAGTATATTTTTTGTTCGTGTCTGTTATTATATATTTTTGGTAAATATCGTATCTCATCATACTACCTTCGTACGTACGGTGTTATGTTCAGTCTAGAGACTTCACATTGTTCATGTTTCATTGCTTTCCACATCCGTATGTATCTCTAAGTATTATCGTATGAAAAGCCTTCTTAACTTTAAACCAAGACGTGTTCTTGGTTAAACTTCGAAGGAAACCGTCTATCAAAAAATCTTAACAAATATTCAGTACCTTTTACTCTATTTCAAAAAGTAAACTCGTTCATGCTATAGCTTACAGTTTTTTGGGGGGGGGTTGTAGAATAAAGTAGAATTGTTTTGGGATTGGGCGTGAGATATGCGTGCACGTTCACAGCAAATTAAGTAGCGTAGGTTAAGCTGAACGGTGATCGTGGATGATAGCTGGATTTTGTTCTTTTTCTTCTTATTTTATTAAAGTAAACATCTTATGACTCATTTGAATGGTGACGGACCTCTCCGTCACTAATAGTAACAAAAACATGTATGTATATTTGTAGATGTTTTTGTTACTGCTGGAACCGTATCATAGTTGTTTCTTATGTTACCGCTCGGACTCTCAGTCATTCAAGAGGATAAATGGCTACTTCTTCTCACTTTTTTATTTTTTATCAACTGTGCATCACTGGATTTAGACTTTAATGAATAGAGTATAGAGATTGAACGAGTGATTGATTATGAAATAAACATGACCTGATCATCGTTCATTGCTGCGGCCCATAACAACAAAACAAACATATCAGGAAATATAATTTGTCGAAAAAAGAAAACGATGACTGACAGTCTGACACAAAAAAAACGTGAGCTCCGCATAGAGGCGGAAAGATTCCTCCGATCAAGGGCACAAAGAGCCGCGAACTTACACGTAAGCCAGTAAGGTTAACCTCGTGAAGTTGAGGCCTACGTTTTGTGTGGTTGGTCACTTACTGATCAGGTAGAGAGAGAGAAAGTCAAGACTCAAGAGAGAGAGAGAGAGAGCGGATAGCGTCGTCAACATCTAATCCGAGTTGGCATTTCTCGCCAACCTGTTTCCAGCTGTGCTCCAATAATTTTCTCTCTATACCCCTTAACTAACTCTATATTTCGGACTTACCCTTTCATTCGTACACATTTAAAACTCAAAAAATAAACTTTTGCAAACATAGACGTCACATAATAACATAGTTAGCCAATCTACACCATTGTTTTGATTTCGCAGATTTGGCCCATATGTCGGCTACTTGTCAAAACGTTTTGATGTTACATGGAAAAGTTAGCCTAATAATATCAAATCTCTTTCCAAGATTTATAAGAAAATTATCTCATTTTACATTTTATAATAGTCAATGATTATAGCAAATGTGCATTAATATAACTTAGTTATTTAAACTGTAAAAATATCCAAGATAAAATCTATAAATTGAGTGATGTTTGAGATCAAACTCATATTCCATAGTATGACTTAGGCATAAAAATAGATTATGAACTTCTAGATGATAAGAAATAGATGTATAACAGTATCATATTTTGCGAGATGGTAAACAATATAATTGTAATTCTATTATCATATCTGTGGATTTTTGTTTGATGCAAGATGCTAGGCTACATCAGTATAATGGGTATTAAATACTCATTTAATAGTTTGGGCCTAATCTTTATATACAGATAGAATAAGACGTCATTGGACAATTCCAGATAATATATGGAAACAAAGGAGGGAATGCAGAAAAGGAAAAAATGCAATTTCTGCTTTCTTGTCACACTTAAAAACCAGACACAGAGCTAAAAAGACGACACCGTTCACTTATGGTTAGGTCCAGAAAATCCAACGGCGCCATTAAAACGCTGCGTTTTGTTCGTCACCTTCGTTTTCTTTAGCTTAGTTCCCAAGTCACCACTCCTACTTCCATGTTGTTTCTAAAACCCTAAACTGAATATTCTTCCTAGCTAGTTCAAAGAGCAATGGATCCATGTCCTTTCATCCGTCTTACGATCAGTAACCTAGCTCTGAAACTCCCTTTAGCGGCGAAGACGACGAGCTCCGCCGTGCACCCGTCGTCGTCTCCATGTTTCTGTAAAATAAAACTCAAAAACTTCCCGCCGCAAACCGCCGCCATCCCCTACATTCCACCGGAGACCACTCAGTTCCCGGAGATCCAAACCCTAGCCGCCACGTTCCACCTCAGCAGCTCAGATATCAAACGCCTAGCTTCCAGATCCATCTTCGCTTCGAAGCCGTCTCTCGAGATCTTCATCTACACGGGAATCGCCGCCGGCGCTGCGTCGTGCGGTGTAAACTCCGGGGGGTTTCTGGCGAAAGTCTCCATGCCGTTGGATCTATCGGTTACGCAATCGAAGCCGTGCGTGTTCCACAACGGATGGATATCAGTCGGAAAAGGAGCCGGAGCCGGGAAAGCGTCGACGTCGGCTCAGTTTCACCTGAATGTGAAGGCGGAGCCTGATCCTAGGTTCGTCTTTCAGTTCGACGGCGAGCCTGAGTGTAGTCCTCAAGTGGTTCAGATTCAAGGCAGTATCCGACAACCTGTTTTCACTTGCAAATTCAGCTGTCGGAACACCACTGGCGATCGTACTATCAGATCAAGGTCAGTTTTCCGACCAATCAGATTATTCTTACCACATTTGTCGGAAAATTGAGTTGTCACTTTTTAAAAAGTTTCTAATTTTATTATTTTTCTGAGGAATCAAATCAAATTAACATGCGCTTTAATCTTTTGACAGATCTATTAAAACTTTACTCTTTAAAGCTCTTTTTACTAAATCATTATTATATGTTTTTTTTAATGTATTATATGTTTGTTTATTGATCAGATCGTTGCCGACGGAGACGAGTGTTCCACGTAGCTGGCTTAACTCGTTCGGGAGCGAGAGAGAACGTCCTTGTAAAGAACGAAAAGGATGGTCCATAACGGTACACGACTTGTCAGGTTCACCAGTAGCTATGGCCTCAATCGTCACGCCGTTCGTTGCATCTCCCGGAACCGATCGTGTGAGCCGATCAAACCCCGGGTCTTGGCTCATCCTCCGTCCCGGAGACGGCACATGGAAACCTTGGGGCCGACTTGAGGCGTGGCGGGAACGCGGGGGAGCCATCGATGGGCTCGGTTACAGATTCGAACTTATACTAGACGGGTCAAGCGGTGGAGGGATCGTGCTTGCGGAATCGACGATAAGTTCTCAGAGAGGTGGGAAGTTCTCGATCGAATTGGGATCGTCGTCGACAGTTGGTGGTGTGAATAGATCAAGAAGTCGTGGCGGCGGAAGCGGTGGAGCGTCGCCAGCGAACAGTCCGAGAGGAGGGAGCATACAGAAAGGGTTTGTGATGGCAGCGAGTGTGGAAGGTGAAGGGAAATGTAGTAAGCCTTGTGTTGAGGTTAGTGTGCAGCACGTTAGCTGTATGGAGGATGCAGCTGCTTACGTGGCGCTTTCTGCTGCAATTGATCTTAGTATGGATGCTTGCAGGTTGTTTAATCAACGGCTGAGGAAAGAGCTTTCCTACCATAGTGAGTCACTCGGCTGAAGATTTTCTGTTTTTTGTTTACAAAAAGTAGTCACAAAATGGCCTTCGAGTTTTTTTTTTTGGGAAAAAAAAATCTCAGTAAGGTACTAACAAATTAGGATGTACATAGTGAGTTTGCATTTGACTTTGTGTGGCTTCGTATTGTTTTTTTGTTTTGTGCTAGTGAGGTGAAGAGTGAGTTTCTTTTGTCACTCTTCATTTGCCTTTGATTATGTAAATGTATAAATTAGTAAAATCGAATTCAGAAAGTTTGCTTTATCTGGTGGATGTTAGATGTCCATATATGGTACACTCTGACAATAGACTTTAGTTTGGTTAGAAATGAAGTTAGTTACAAACTTACAAACAGTGATGGTGTCGGTCGTTGAGACTTGAGAAGATGAACGTGGACTATTTGCATAAGGTGTGCTGTAACCGCACTTTGACTTGTTTGCTAAGCGAACCACACAAAAACAAGTTTTCTGAAGTATCTATCTTTTATAGTCATGAAATATGAATGCTCTGTATTGGAGCTTATTGGCTTTGGTTCCTGCATAGAATTATGATTCTAGCCTATATGTGACGCGCGGTAAGTAACAACAATCGGCTAGGAAGCCAAATGTATGGCTAGGTAACTTCAAAGGGCAAGTATTTGGTTTTAAATTTTAACGGAGGAGTCTGAGTTAGTTACTTGGCGGTTATGATGGCGCAGTTATCAGGTGACCGACGACCACAAAACCATGAAAATGACTGTTCGAAAAACATATGGACCAAATTCGTTAGATAAAGATGAGAGAGATAGTGATAACAAGCACATAAATGCAATTGAATAAAAAGAAGGGTGGTAAATAAACTAGAAATGTCAGGGAAGGACCAATTATGCATTGATAGGTCCTTTATTGCTCAAAACTGGGGCCCAAGGCCACAAACTCCCTAATACATCGGAAGTGATAGCAACTTGTGAGACCCACCAACTCAAATGGATGACACAATTTGTGTGTGTTTTCAAGAAATTTCCACCGACGTTTCCAATAAATTAATAAATAAATAAACAATGAAACTATAAAATTGTGCTTGCCCTTCTTCTTCATATACTATCACTTTCGTTACCTATTTTCAGATTTAGTTCTTTTTTTTTCAGACGATGGAACATGTATACTTATTCTGGATAATAGAGAGAACTAAGACAAAGCCTAGGCAATGTGATTTAATGACCTGTAGTACACTTACTGTCTTTTATAGCTAGTTGGACTGTTTCCATCATTGGTCTCAAATCTCAATTATTATGTTGATTCCAGTTCTGTTAATGTTTTCTGGTTCTAGTTGTAAACCTTTCGCCAAAAAAGAAGCTAATCTCGTTCCTGCGTCGTTTTGGGCCTTTTTCTTAAAAATAAAGAATATGCATTATACTCTTACATGGGCCTTACAAACTAGCTAAATGAACCGGGCTGCTCCACTCAGCATAGTGGACGTCAGCTGAATATTGTTTTTGTTCATGGTTTCCAGGCAAGTATCTTGGTGCAATCTTTTTCCTTTACTCTCTTTAGGGTTATGTACTAATAAACCTTTAATCATTGTATAGGGGAGTCAATTAGACCTAAGGCTTATCCGGAATCAGCGGCTCTTGATTGATCCAAAGATAGAATGTCTCATGTAGTCATGTCTAAGGCTAATGAGGAGAAAACACATAGAGATTTCAGGGGAATGGGACAGAGACTTGCAGAGGAAGTTATATCTTTCTTAAAGAAGAAACATGCTAGATATGGTCGTTTTAAAAACGTTAAGCTGAGTTTTGTTGGACGTTCAATCGACAATGTCATCATCAGAACTGCATTAGCTGGTAAGAATCTCGATGAATTCTCTTAAAAACAGTTTGTTATGTTCTGTGTTCATCATTGTCTCTTTGTTGCAGATAGTTTGATGGAACCATACAGGGAGTATCTACATACATATCTATCGCTTTTTCGGGTCCACACTTGGGTTATCTATACAGTTTTAACTCTGGACTTTGGCTCCCAAAGAAGTTAAAGAATGATCAGGTTATTCATCAGCTTACACTCACAGATGATTATGATCTCCAGAATACTTTGTTTTACAAGCTCTGCAAGGTAGAGAAAGTTCATAATGTGGTCATTCCAAGATTTATTCCGCTGGCAAAATCTTGGTTACGGAGAATTTTTTTTTGAGATAGATAAAGATTCAAAAGCTGTTGTATATTAGTAGGACAGTTCTTTCTTCTTTGGTTAGCTTTGTGTACACTTGCGTAATCGGATGTACTTTGCAGCAGAAGCTGTTATGTTGTATGTTACCCCAACTCTGGTCTCTGTATTACTTTTTAGCTTCTAGAATCTCTCTGTATCGTTAATGTAAATGATTGTTGTGACGCTTTAGATTGGTTTACAGAGATCAAGCTAAAACAGCTTTTAAATTTATCAAAGTTGTAAGATAAGTTTCTTGGCAATGTGTTAGGTAAATAAATTAGTTTCTTATCAATATTTCTAATGCATTTATGATGTTTGTCTGCATTAAGGTTGCCTATTACGGGCATTGTGCATGTGAACACTTGTTACGCTTCTTCCATCTAATAAGAAAATTCAAATGCATTATTGTCTGATAGTGAAAAACAGAAGTATCCGGTGATTCTTTTTTTGTGTGTTGGTCAAAGTAGGCAACTATAAGTACTGAGACTTTAAGAAATTTATTCTTTGATTATTCTGAACACTACACGATAGTAATTTTCAATTTCATCATCATCACAGATTCATAACAAGAACTCAATTTGGATTTGGTTTCATTTTGAGAAGTCATAGTGTTTGGCACTCAATACTTTTATCAATTGAATATCCATTTCTCTTAGCCAAGTATTGTAGTTGATTGTTGACCTTCATTAACTAAGTCCAAAACCTCATACAAAAATTCTATCATTACAAGAAACAGTTTACAT
Source organism: Raphanus sativus (assembly GCF_000801105.2). Lineage (NCBI taxonomy): Eukaryota > Viridiplantae > Streptophyta > Magnoliopsida > Brassicales > Brassicaceae > Raphanus > Raphanus sativus. The sequence goes on along the minus strand of NC_079518.1, from coordinate 1,573,550 downwards.
CAGATATCATTACATTACCTAAGGTTTCATAACCAGGACTAGAAACACATTCTCCATCAAAACCTTCTTATGTCGTATCAAATTCAGATGATCCACATTAGCCCTCTTTCTCTAAGTTTCATACTGACCCAAAAGAGTGAGAAAGACTTGGTCCTTCATCAACTTATTTCTATGATCTTCACATCACCTCTTTACTAATCACAATGCCCATCAATCTACAAGGTTCCGCCTCCTCGATCATCTGAACCACACTCCGCATCGTCGGCCTTCGTCCAGGTTGTCTTGCGGTGCAGAGGATTGCAACCCTCAGCATCTTGACCGCGTCTTCTCTATACATTTCTCCTATGCTCTTGTCCACAACTTCCATTATACTATCTTTGCTATTCAGATTGTTACTAACCCAATTCACTACGTCTTTGCTCTCTCCAAACTCCGCCTCTATCGGTTTCTTCCCCGTGACTAGCTCCATTAACACAACTCCAAAGCTATACACATCGCATTTCTCATTCACTTTCGACGAGTATCCATACTCTGTAACAAGAAGGGCTTTGATGTTAAAAAAAAATGTAATGCAACACTATAACAAGCTGATAAACAAAGAAGTTAATAAGTGTCTTTACCTGGAGCTATGTAACCATATGTTCCGGCAACGACATGAGTTGACTCTAGACCACCGTTCTTGGCCTGAAGAATCTTGGCAAGACCGAAGTCAGCAATCCTAGGCTTGAATGACTCATCTAGTAATATGTTACTAGATTTAACATCACGGTGAATCACCGGTCTCTCGTATCCATGATGCAAGTACTCCAGCCCTTTCGCTGCACCAAGAGCAATATCATACCTCGTTTCCCAACCGAGATTCGACTTCTCACACGAGTGAAGGATGTCCCATAAGCTCCCCTTAGGCAAGTACTCGTACACCAGCAAGCTCGAGTCATCATCGCTAGTGATGCTACAATAGAGTTTCACAACGTTCAGGTGCCGTATTGAGCTTAGCGTTTGCACCTCTCTTTCAAACTCTTTAGATCTTCCTACGTTTTCCTTGAGAATCGGCATCGTGCTGCTGAAGTTCTTCTGAGTAAACGTGTCCGTGCTACTACGGCGAATGTATTTGACAGCTAGCTCTTTACCGTCACCGAGTACTACTCTGTACACATCGCCGCAACCTCCTCTACCGATCAAGTTCTCTTCTTTGATCGAACCGATGATATCATCTTCAGTGAAACTCATCCTTCGGAACGACTTTATACTCCAAGATTCACGTCTCATGGTTCGCTTTTCCTTCTTCACGGTTTTCTTGAGGTACAAGAAAAGCACAAGAGACGCGATCAAGATCAGTAAACCGAAAACAATGCACAGCACGAATACGCGAGTGTCTCGATGATGCGATCCTGAAGAACTCGTGCACCGGTTAAACGATTTGATCGTCGTGCTGCAGAGTCCAGGATTGCCGTCGAAGCTACCGTTATACGATGACAAACTCAGAGGGACACGGCCTGATAATCCGTTGTTCGAAAGATCAAGAAGGCTAAGCTTTAGAGACGACAAGCTCTCTGGTATTCGCCCAGAGAGCTTGTTGTTCGAAAGATTCAAAGCATTGAGCGTCGGAAGAGATCCCAGCGTATGCGGGATCTCTCCCGACAACTCGTTTTGAGCCATGTCCAGCTCACTGAGCATCGAACACGACCCGATGGAGTCTGGTATGTCACCGGAGAAGCCATTGCTCTGCATCTTTAAACTGCTAAGCCCCTTAAGCTTCCCAATAGAGCTCGGAATTTTCCCGGAGAACCGATTATCATTAACCTCGAGTTTAGTCAGAGCCTCAGTCTCACCGATCTCCTCAGGCAGCTCATCAGAGAACCTGTTGAACCCTAGATACAACGCTCCTAGCGTTTTCGCATTCTTTATATCGGCTGTGATCGGTCCTTCGAAGTTGTTGTTAGCTAAGTCGATGATCTCAACTTTCGGTAAGCCCCAAAGCCCGGCGGGAACAGTTCCGTTGAGTAAGTTATCATTAACTCTGAAACGTTCAAGAGTTATACAGTTGCCGTATGATTCCGGTATGGACCCTGTGAGATTGTTTTGCAGGAGGAGAAGAGCTCTCATCTTCCCTCTCTTGCACATATACGGAGGGATCGGTCCGGTTAAGTGATTCTCGGACGCATCGATGCAATCGAAATCAGAGAGCGAACCGAGCTTCTGAGGCAGAGAACCGGTTAGGTTGTTCGTGTAGAGAGAAAGATTCACGAGATTCCTGAACTCGCCGAACTCCGGCGGAATCTCGCCGGAGAATTTGTTTTCGAATAGCTGCAGAGAGACGAGGTTGATCAGAGATCCGAGCTCCGATAAATCTCCTTCTAGGTAGTTCGTGGAAGCGTCCAAGAGAGTCAGGTCCGTCAAGGATCCGAATCCGGGAGGAAACTTCCCGGTCAAGCTGTTGTTGTAAACCTCGAGCTGCCGGAGTTTGGTGAGCTTCACGATCTCCGGCGGAAACTCTCCGGTGAGACCGCTATCGGAGATCTCCAGGTTCCGAAGCTCCGTCAAGTCTCCGATCGATTTAGGGATGTTACCGGTGATGCTGCAGTTCGACAAGTAGAGGGAGGAGAGATTCTTCAGAGTAACGACTTTATCTGGAAACGGCGTCGTATCGAACGGATTGTCTCCGAGGCTCAAAACGACGAGACTCGTCGCGTTTTGTAGAGATTCCCACGGGAAAACGCCGGAGAACGCGCTGTTGTTTAGGTACAGATACTGTAACTGACTTAGAGAGGAGAACTCGGGGAAAAGTCCCGAGAAGAGGTTGTTGCCGAGATCCAAGTAGGTGAGATTCGTGCAGTTGTTGATATCGGTTGGGATGGGGCCTGAGAGGGAGTTGAATCCGAGGGAGAGTTTTCGAAGACTCTTGAGATCGTCGCAGAGGGAAGCGAACGGGAAGGTTCCGGATAAGGCTTGGTGAGAGAGGTCGATCTCTGTGACGGAGTTTGTGGAATCGCAGGTTACTCCGGTGAATCCGCAGTGATTATTGGAGTTTAGCTTCCATGAATCTAAGACGCCAGGGTTTGAGGTTAGGAGCGATGATTTGATATTGAGTAGGACTTGGAGATCGTCGGAGGAAACGATGGAGAACAGAGAGAAGAGGAGTAAGGAGAAGAATCCTAAATTCCGAGACGCCGGAGACATGTTGTGTAACTTGTGTTAACTGGAAGCTTGTTTCTTCACATCTGAACTTTTGTCGGAGGGAGAGTGTTCGACAATGGCGGGCGCGAAAAAAGGCTTAGCAACTGAATGGCTTTGCCACTTTGAAGCAAAGTTGCCATTAAATATTCAAATTTTGGCTTACCTTGTTAATTTAAAAATCATTTGTTTTTTTGTTTATTTTTTTGTTTATTTATCAAAAAAAAAGACAATGGCGTCATTGTTCTTAGATTAAAGAAATGCCTATATAAAACTAAAACCATGTCCATAGGAATATGACTATCTTCTACTTAACAGAGGACCGACCAGCAAAACGTTCTTGTTAGAAACCTTGGTCACAAACACCTAGTTATAGAAATTGAGTGCAATGTTTAATGTAATTGTTTTTCTCATCATATTGAAGTTACGTCAACTGAGCAAAACCATATGTAAAAAACAAAACCAATTTTTAATTTGGGGAAAAAAAGCAAAACCAAATTGAAAGAAAATTACATTCAAGAATTTACTAATTTGTATTGTAAAGATAACTTTTGTCAATGGGCCACTGGGCCCCGATTTTTTGGCTTGTCGATTGTTTTCGGTTTGATCAAGATCAACGAAGTTTCTACGGATCTTCATGTGTTTTCACATTTGACTCGTCAAAAGCGTTCGAAGCTTCATGGGAAAAGAGAAGAAGTGGAACAAAAAAACAAACTTTAGAGGAAATAATTTCTTCGATATAATTAAAGCCAAAGAAAAGACAAATTCTTTTTTTTTTTAAGATTTACATTTTTTTTTTGACAAGTGCATGCACATGACGAGAAAAGGTACTTATCAACGAATACATGTTGGACTTCACTTAGCTCTTTTTGTGAAACAAAAGTTTTCAAATACTTTCTTTTTGTTAAAAGTAAAATCTTGCGATATTAAAGCTATTTGCTTTTTTTTTCATACGATAAGTACTTAATTACTTTACTAGGTGTCTTCCTTCACCATATGCAGTAAAAAAAATTTTACAATATGTTTTAACAGATAAATATAAATTATATTTAATTTTTTTATTAATATTGTAAATTTTCTTTTTCTTATCAATATTTTGGTATAAATTTGATTTAACTAAACATAAAAGTAAAGATAAAAACAATTTTGTTTATTTTAAATTATATTTAAGAATATCTATGTATATATATTTAAAATTCTAATCTTAGATAGATTTTCTATCTATTTATTTTAGTTAAATATATTAAATAAATATGTACAAATTGTATAATTTTCAAAAATTAAAACTAAACAATACTTATAATTTTTTTAGATATATATAAGAAACTAATGATTTACGAATTAATTTTATAATTTTGTAAAAAAATTGTATACATTTTTGAAAATTTTATAATTTTAAAATAAATAATTAAATCATATTTCGAAATTTAGATGCCATAGTTGAATATATTTATTTTAATGATGATTTATGTGTTATTACCATATTCTAAAAAAAAATCAAGATATAAATCGACAATAAATATAATATATGAGTTGTTACCATATTTTAAAAAGTTTTACCAAAAATGTAAATTAATATTAAATGTAATTGACCATGTCATATTAATCTATAAGCCATTTTATCAATTTTAGTAGACATATCATATTATTTTTGTGAAAATGATTGTAAAGATGACCTGTGGCAAAATCACTTCTCAAATATAGACTAACAAATTTATTTTAGATAAAAGCTAGCAAGTTACTGAAAAAAAAATCTTTCCATTCATGTAATCCAAATGTGACAAGAGGAGAAGCAAATTAGCAATAGCGAATGCTACAACCACCCGGTTCTCATTTTAGAAATGCATGTAAATATGACATAAAGTGGATATTTATCTTTCTATTTTGGATTTTACAGTATTGTTTTCTATGTTTTATAATAAGTGTCATTTTAGATTTTTTATTTTGTTTCAAAATAAGTGTCATTCTACAATTTTCAATTTAATTTGTATATAAATCTATTTTTATTTATTTGGATAACTAATAGATTTTTATTTAAATTATTCTCATTTAATTAATGATACATTAAATAGGAATATATTAATCTATTATATAATTTTTAAAATTTCAGTGAAAAATGTAAAAATAACACTTATAATAAAATAGAGGGAGTATAATCTAATTTTTTCATGGTTTTCATATTTCTACTTCCTTTCGTTATCACCAAAAACCTATATAAAATGGTTCCCAGGTAAAAAAATTTACAGCAGTTTAGGTATAATATATAAATCTTTTTCGTACTATAAATCTCATAATATGTAGTGCAGCTAGATACTATATCCCCAATCAATTAATTAACGAAAAGAAGATGCTTTTTTGGTTATTCGCCTAGAAGGAAGAGAGGTGTGAAACCCGCCATAGTTGACTTTGAATGAGAAGCTTTTCACTGGTGAGTCGGTAATAGGCCTGGGTACAAAAACCGGACCCGAGGACCCGAACCGGAACCGACCCGAAAAATCAAAGTATCGGGTTTACTCGGTTCTTCAGAAATAACCGTTTGGGTCCTAAACTGTTGTATCCGAAGAACCGGTATCCAACCCGACCCGAACCGAAAACCGAATGGGTATCCGAAGATATCCGAAATACAATATATATTTCAAAATATTATTTATAATTATATGTATAATTATTTTAATTTTAATTATAAATTTAATATATTAGTTATTTTCAATAATTTTGTGTATTTTCGGATAAAATATTGTAGTTTGGATAGAAGTACTTAAACAAAACTATGTCAAATGAGTATTTTTGGTTATTTTTTGGTACATCTGAGTAGTTTGGATACAAAATACCCGAACCGAATCGGGTAATATGATTATTTTGGGTACTATTATCCGAACCCGTTACAGATACATTGGTTATTCGGTTATTTTCAGGTTCCTTTACATCAGAATCGAACCCACCCGAACCCGGAAAGATCCGACTCGAACCCTATCCGAAATTTTATAATACCCGAATGGGTTTTAATTTCCAAACCCAAAAAACCCGATACCCGAAAGAACCGATACGTACCCGAATGGGTACCCGAACGCCCATGCCTAGTCGGTAATACCACGTTTTTGTACTTCTTTATATCAAAAGATTATCTCCAAATCCAACAGATTTTGAGGTCCCAGTATGGCCACACGTGTAATCCTAAGGTGGTTATGCTTATGGCATTACACCAAAAATGTTGTAATAACTAAGAACCAAAATATCTTATAAACTAATTGTTACTCATTTTAAAAATCCGACTACAAAGCGAAGTACATGGAATTTGCGAAGTCTAAACCAAAAAAAAAAACATTTTTACATAAATGGATTTAAGTTTCAGTGTTGCTTTTAAATCGACGTGCCAAAATAAACAAAAAATAATCGAGAAAGAAATTAAATTATTTTGCAGCTTTGACAACACCAAACAAATAGTTACTGATAACTCGAACGTATTATTCCACTCAGAAATATTGGATTTGCTAGCATTCCTATATGTGCTTGATATTCGCAAGAGCCATCTCTGCACTCAGAATATTACCACAGGGTGCCAAATATTCGCAAGAGCCATCTCTGTACTCAAAATAATACCACAGGGTGCCAACATTTAAGCTATACTATTTCGAATTTATAAAGATATTTCTAACTCCACTTTATTTTTTACTCTAAAATAAAGTAAAATATATAATAAAAGTATTCTAATCAAATTGTATATCCCATCTGGAGTTTACCCCATTTTATGGAGTTTATTCCATTTTATGGAATAATATATTTTGTGGTTCATTAGAAATAAGAAACAAAATAGGATTTGAACATTTTAGTTCTAAACCTTTTTATTCCGTTTCATTTAGTAGCTAAGAAAAAAATTAAAATAACCAAAATCTCATTCTCTCCCATTTTCTCTTCTTATTTCTTTCTACTCTTTCTTAAAAACTAGTTTTAGTTTTTGTCTTAGTTATTTCACAAATAACCTCTTAAAAAATGGAATTTTACATTATAGATGCTCTTAACACACCGACGAAGATGCCAACATGTAACCATTCTCTTTTTCAGAAAAAAAAATATGTAACCAATCTCGCTAAAGTTGCATCATCTATCTTGAGTTGAGTTGACTGTTCGTATTATTAGCTTAACGTACGTTAGTATGCAATTAAGGCCCAGAAACATGTGAACACTATGCTGGGCTTTACCGATGAGCTTAAATAACCCAAAAATTAAATGCTATACCACACACACGAAAGCCCATTTTTTTACAAGAAAAAGAAAAAAAAAAGTTTTTTTTTGTGCGAGAAAAAAAAGAAGAAGAATTAAAATGCTTTAAGAGACTAATGAGAAGTTGAGAACGTGGTCGCGTAGGGAAGGAGTTGAAAAGTATCAGCATCCATACGTCGCATAAGCCAACATGACCATTTTTAAATCTACGTATGAATATAATACTGGTACGTATGTGTACTATCCAAGAATTTCCGTGGCATAAGTTTGAGAACAAGACCATGGGACTGCCCGGAAATAGTAGAGTAATGAAATATGAAGAACGTTGGTTTGCTCTAAGTCGAGTTTCCTCTAAGTCAGGCTAAAATGAATCTGCGACTTGAGTTTGCTGGGACCCAAGATGAATAAAAAAAATATCAAGAGAATTATTCGATTTTGAGATCAAATGGCGATCCATGAAGTTAATAATTAATATTTTGGATTTCTTTCGAAGTGTGAAATAGAAGAGTTCATATATAACATAAGAGATTTACTAGTTTTATTATATACGGATATATAAAAAATAAGAAAATAACTATGTTTTACTGTTAATAAAGGTTCTAGATTAGTCATATATTTAGATGTGTGAGAAATTTATAACTACATTGAAAAAGAAAAATATAAAATCATAATTCGACATGTATTTCACGACAACGATCTTTAGCTCAACAGCGACTGAATAGAAAAGTTTCAAAGCTAAGCGAGTAACGACTAACGAGTAGGACCTTCCAGTTGATCAAGGCAATATATTAACATTTTCTGTTGGAATTTTTGCGATGTCTTGTCTCCTTTTTCTACGTAAACCGATCCATATTTGGCTCTAAGATCCAAAGCTGGGAAATTATCGGTCACTACGTACAATCCAATTTCTCGGAAATCCATAAAAGCGAACTAAAAACTAATAAAAGGGCAAAAAGAAATATTTTAAAAATTTGTATCGTATAATGATTCTATTGCGAGGTACATAAATTGACTAAATTTTCATATTCCATTGCGAGGCACATAAATTTGACTAAATATTCATGATCATATATTATATGGTTTCTTCAAATCCATATACTTGTTATAAACAAATCAACTGCTTATTTACGTTCATTGCGACTTAAGGTCTTTAATTCCCTCCTTTTGTAGAATTGTTATATTTTACGTAGAGTGATTTGAAATAGGCTCGTCAAGTGAAGAATGAGTCAATGTTTGACTTGTAATTGCATGAGAGTTTACGTAAGATTCGACGTTCACATGCGTGGTCTTGAATATTTCAAGTATATAAATAAGATAGAAGAGAATCCATCATTTGCCCACCTACATAATCATTTAACTATAACCTTGATCAAAGGAAACCCCTTAAGATCCTATTTTCAGCTAAAATACATTCTATTTGAAAGGTTTGATATTTGCAATTAAAGTTTCTAGTATATTTTAGTTGGTAATGTTCTCGTTACTAGTAACTAATAATATAATGGGATAAACATGTTGTTAATAGTAGTTTCCTATTTCTTAGGAGTTTAGTATTATCTCTATCTTTACCTTGCTAGACAAGGATATTCTGGGTTGTATATAAACAAATGATGTATCAATAAACACACGCTTTCATAACATATTTCATAATATTCTTGTTAATGTGTTTGTATAGACGTATATGTAGATATATAAATGAATGTATATATATATCCAGTGAAACCATAGCCCAACTGTTTCTTAAAGAAAACATTTTATGTGTAGAAATGGATGCAAGATTCTTGTACCCCTTGGAGAGCTGTAAAATCATCCACCTGGTAAGTCTCAAATCGTTAACGAGGCTTATAACTACGACATGTCACTTTACTGTTACATTTTTATACGTACTAATCATTTGTATTATCTTTAATTCAAGTTGCGACATGGACAAGCGATGCACAATGTAGCAGCCGAGAAGGATAGGAATGCGTTGTTGTCTCCTCATCTTTTTGACGCCCCACTTACTGATCATGGTCACCAACAGGTAAACAGCCTTAATTTATAAACATGTAACCTTAATGCATCGATCAAATTTGCAATAATAGTATGCCCCTTTAGATCTATTACTAAACGTGGTCATCCATTATAAATTTATAATGCTTATTGATGTTATATTATTTCTAATCGTTTACTGCTTTTTGAAAGGTTGAGAACCTCCGCGAACGTGTTGTTTCAAGCGGGATACTAAAGAGAGTTGAGCTGGTTGTAACCTCTCCCTTGTTGAGGTAAATATAGATTTGTATACAATTAAATAATGAAGACTTCAAAGTTGAATATATGCGTGTGTTTATATTTCTTTATTTTTTATAGTGACTTGATTGGACTGATCAAGTATTCGTGTATATACAGAACTATGCAGACCGCGGTTGGAGTTTTCGGAAATGAAGATAAACAACACAATATCACAAGTAGCCCTTCCATTGTGGCACTTGAGGTTGCTCGAGACCGTAATGTACGATTGATACATGTAGAAATGTCTTGTATATTCATCATCGATTAATATAATATAGACGCATGTGAAGAAACAAAATATCCCAATTTTAGTTTAAATAATATATATGGATATGTATGTGCATGCAGGGAGTACGTCCTCCTGATATGAGAAGAAACGTGAGCGAGTATCAAACTCTTTTCCCCACCATTGATTTTTCTCAGGCAAATCACGTTTCCTTCATTATTAAATCTTACTTTTGGAAAACTAACATATGTCAAGCTCTCTCAGTATTTTATTAAGGAAACACATGTGTAAATAATATATATGGATATGTATATACATGGTGCTCATATTATAGATAGAAAGTGACGAGGACAATCTATGGAGGCCGGATGTTCGAGAATCCGAAGAAGAGATTTTGGCGAGAGGGTTAGAATTCATGAAATGGTAACCCTTAGAATATTATAAATATAACTTTTTGAAGTATAAATATCATTAGTATATACTTGGATAATTGATGAGTTGTCTACAATTAGGTTATGGAAGAGACCAGAGAAGGAGGTAGCAGTTGTTAGCCATGGCATAGTTTTGCAGCATATGCTGTATGTGTTCGCAAACGATTGCGACGACTCAGTTAGACATGAACTTTGCAAGAGGTTATTAAATGATTTTTTTTTTTGCAGCTTCGCCCACCTTGTTAATTCATTGTATAATTATCTTTGGTTGTCAAGACTGTAATATGTTATATGTTTCTTACAGGTTTGCTAATTGCGAAATTCGTACTGTCGTGATTGTAGACAAAAGGTTAGTATGATCTTAATTAATTTATTTATTCAATAGTTGTCCATTACTTTTTTTTTTTGACTAAATAATTGTCCATTACTTAACTTTTCATTCCTGTTGTTATGCTTTTACTTTTCAGCCTGGGTTCTACAGAAGACTGATTCCAAGGAGAAAGTTTCAAAAGATTCTATATTATCTGAAGAAGTTACCTACAATTTATTTTATTGTTTTATTCTTGAAGTTCACTATTGTTAAGTTGATCAGCTTCTTCTAGATACGTGAATCCCTCGCATATCTACTGTTTGTCTTTTGCATTCTTTTAAGAGATGTACTAAATAAAGTGAAATTAAACTCACATGATATAATATTAAAATCAAAGACTTATTGGTTACAAAGACATATAGTCTCCAAGTTTTGTAAAAAAAAAGGTTTTGTTTTAGAGTTTATATCGAGAGATGTTGTCGATGAGTGTAGAATATACGGTTTACTTGAGTAAAATGAAACTGGTAAATAAGAAAAAAAAGTAAATTAAATAATTCAAGTAATGATGTGAGAAGAAGTTACTGAATATGCATGGTTTTTGATCTAGTCATCTACCAATACATTTGATAAAAGTTTACGATATATATATACATATATATATATATAACACATAATCAGTGTTATGATATTAAAACAAAAAGAAATTCAGATAACTAAAAACCATTTCACATGGCTTTAGTTTTTGTTTTTATTTTACGTTTTATGGAAGTGCATGGCATTATGGTGAAAATATTAGTGTTGAAATACTATCTAGTTTTTAAGACCAATTCCAATGTATTTTGTTATATTTTTCTTCAAATAGAGTATTTCTATAATATAGATGGAGTTAGTTCAAATGTACTTTTCTATAATATCAATCTTCAAATTATAGAGTAAAAAATAGAGATTATATTTTTCTGCCAAATATAAAAGAAAAAATTGCAATCTCTATTATCAGTGGAGAAGTGACAATGAATTAAAGTGAAATTACTTCTAAATGCTATTATAGAAACAAAAATAATTAATGAGTTGGAGATGCTCCAAGACTACTAAACCATTTTATGTTGGGATAAATAACGTGAATCCAACATAAAATGAACCCAACATAACCATTTTATGTGAAATTAAAGTGAAATTACTTCTAAATGCTATTATAGAAACAAAAATAATTAATGAGTTGGAGATGTTCTAAGACTACTAAACCATTTTATGTTGAGTTCAGGTTATTTATCCCAACATAAAATCCTCTTTATATTAAAATAGGAGCATTTTTCAAGAGAAACCTTTGGTTCATGTGTTAATAACGAAATTGCCATTTCTTATGTGGCACAACCACAATCATTCTCACACCATCTATTTAACTACCCTCTTTTTACTAGAAGAATTACAAATCATGCCATTGTACTTTGTTGGTAGCTCATTAACATATATTCTCAACTGCATAGTATTCAATTTAAAAAAACGACTCATTTGTTGAAACATTACATTTACTAAACAACTAACCATTTTAGGGTCCGTAAATAATTAGACTAGAACATGAATCATAACCTGACCAGTGCCGGTTCTGAGATATTCATGGTCCAATACGAAATATAAAATCGAGGCCCTTAGATAATATAAAAAAAAATCTGTCGATAAAAAACTCAAATCTATAATAAAAAAATTATAATATCCTTAAAACTAATAAAAATTATCAGTTCTTAAATATAGACCTTGCATTTTTTCCTGCAAAATCATCCATCAAACTTTAGTAATCAAGGTTCTTGATCATATTATTTTCAATCGCCAATATAACCAAACTATTCAATCTTTCTTGTGACATAGTTGACCGCAAGTAAAACTTTATCAACTTCAGCTTCGAGAAGCTTCTTTCTACTGAGGCAACTGAAACCGGGATTGCAAACATTACTAGATAGGCAATCCAAATTTAACTTAGAAGATAATTATTCTAAATCAGTTATTTTCTTTTTTTTGTCATCATAATACTTTTCCTTTTTTACTTTTTAATTTACTCATGTTTAATAACATAAAAGTATGTCCACCACCTTCCTTAATCCTTACTTATCGACAATATATAATATAGTACATGTAACAAAATTTCTATGTTTATAATTAATATTAATGGAAAAACTAGGCCCTAAAATTTTACAAAATTAATAGGCCACATACGGATGTTTCTAAAGTTTGTGGTCAAAGCCGGCACTGAACCTGACAACATGATTATTATGTTGGTCACCTAAACATGAATCATCTGTGTTCAGGAATAATTCAGAAACTTTAAATAATTCGTGTTTGGTAGAAACTGCTTGGCTCCGAAATTCAGAAACATTTACGTTAGTATTAGCTAATTACATTCACATAGGAAACTTACTCCAACCATGACATGATCTATTGTTTTATTTTTTACGAATTTCGCGTTGTATACAACTTGATATGTTCACGATGAAGAAGAACCAGATTGTTTCAAATGTGATTGTCGTGTGATATCAAATAAGATTCGGAAATAGTTAGACCATTCAAATGTGATTGTGGTGTGATATCAAATAAGATTGGACAGACCATTAAGTTTTTCTTATGCTATCTTTTGTAAGTTGTTCTCGATTCCTACAAAACTATAACTATTAATTCACGATGAAGAATAACCGGATTTCAAAATTATTTAATGCCGGTTTATGGTATTTGATCGTGGAATGTATTTAGAATAATAACTTGGCTACGTCAGTCCGTTAAATATGTACGATATGCACTTTTTAGTTAAGGATAGTATATATATTTACGGAGAAGAATGTCGTCTGTATATATATATATATGGTCAACATTTATTATTTAAAACCCACAAATTCCTTTATATATGGTGAACATTTATGGTGATTGCGCAAGTTAATACTACATTTTATAGAGAATATTGTAGGTATTACCTTGGTGATACGGGAATATTTATGGTGATTGCGCAAGTTAATACTACAAGTTAATGCGCAAGTTAATGACCTATCTATGGTAAATACGGACGAAAATATTAGGCATTGTTTTAAAAGTGACTGGCAAACTAATTCGATATTGCCTTGGTGATTACTCATATGTTCATCATATATATCATATCGACAAAATAGAAAATTTAGAATACAAGAATTTATGTTGATTGCGCAATCAACATACTGCATTTATTCGATACCATTTATTACCATTGACTACGGTGATATTCACCCCTTTTTCAATTTTTTCCCCTTTTTTCAATGTAGTTCCTATATAAATAAAAACAATGTGTGTTATTTTCCATTCACTTTTCGAGAGCAAAAAACACAAATAAAACAACATGGCTGCAATGAACAATGTCTCTGATCTAAAGCTTTTCAAATCCATGTGTACTAAACCTAGAGTAAGTATTCCACCTATGATTAAAAAATTACTGATTTATTTAGTTTTATATATTCTGAAATTTTATGTTTTGAAATTATTATAGTAACGTTGTCAGTAAGTGCGTCGCATATGGAGCATTTGCTCATATTTTTCAAACCTTATGGAATTCTAAAGATGCAAATGTTGTAATCTATGTCTTACCGTTTTGGTAAATTAATTGGGGAAAAGGTAATGTCTTGCACTACTTTTAAATATTGTAATATGTTTGAGCTATTATTACGACAATATTTTATTAACATTGTTTTCTTCTCATATAAGGTCGCTTGAAGAACTTGACTAACATCGTAGGGTTTTCAAAAATCATTTTCGAACCCAATGATGTTCTAGAAATCGATACTTTTAGAAAGAGGTTAATTATTTCCTTTAGTAGAATAATTAAATAAGTCTGTATTGTTTGGTAAACTAATTCTTTTTGATGTCTCTCTATAGGATTGAAAATCAGGAGTTCTGAAAAAAACTTTCATATCATTTGATGTTTTATTTTTCTGTTATTATATATGTTTCTTTAATTGTTACAATGATCATTTTATTATGAAAATAATTATTATATTGATTATGTTTTGTTTTATCTTAAATCATAATACATTTATTTTAGTTATTGCTTACTCCTATTGTTTTTCTAACATAAAATAGACTTCAATTGAACCTAACCAATTATACAAACTCTAAAAAAAATAAGCATACATTATATTTACATTTACATTTTTTTTGTTTTATTGGATCAGAATATATTAAAACTAATAACAATCTAGACTAACTCACTCCGCGCTGGGCGCGGATTATCACCTAGTCGTTTATTACAAGACATGGTTTATGGAACTCGTAGGACCTATAACCTCCTACTACAACATCACTTTACCTCTCTCATCTTCCAAAATCCAAAACATGGAAGAAACTCTCTTTAAGCACTAGATTTTAAGATCATGAATAAAAGGAATAAGTTTTACAAAGCATTTATTTATTTATTTACTTTTTGACTAATAACAAATATTAGAAATCTTTAGCAAAAAAAAACAAATATTAGAAATCAAGAATCAAAGGCTCAGATATATGTATGAACATAGTTGGACAAAAGGTCTCATAGAGCTGGGATTATGTGTTATCATCATCGCCGTTAGAGCACGAATCACACAAATAGTACCTAGTGCTTTAGTAGTCTTGAAGCATCTCCAACTCATTAATTATTTTTGTTTCTATAATAGCATTTAGAAGTAATTTCACTTTAATTCATTGCCATTTCTCCACTGATAATAGAGATTGCAATTTTTTCTTTTATATCTGGCAGAAAAATATAATCTCTACTTTTTTTACTCTATAATCTCTATGTTGGGATAAATAACGTGAACCTTTTTACCAAAAAAAAAAAAATAACGTGAACCACTGGATGGAAGGTTGTTTAGTTTTTGAGAAAACTACGCTTTTATTATTCCGGGTATACGTTTCCATATATATATATATATTTGGGGAGAATAACCGGAAAATACATCGTAGATGTTCGTCCACTAGCTAGGAGAAGAAGAATCAGCTCAAAGAACCTTTTAGCTGGCTTTCATATGCTGTTTTGGGAACGTGTTTTTTTTCCTGCACAAAGAAACAATGGGTTTAAAGCAGTTGGGAATAGTAAGAGACTAAGAGGTTGATTGGACATGGCTGTAAAAAATTTAGAAGAATCAATATTTTTTCTTAAGTTTTTTTATGAACCACTCATGATTTAGCTTTAAAAAATGTTCTAAAGCAAAAAATTAGAAAAAGCAATATTAATTCTGAAAATAAGGTTTTCTAAAGCTTTTATTTAATGTTTTGGATATCTTTAAAAATAAATCAGAAACAAAAAATTAAAATCACGACCAAAACATACACAGCCATGATTCGGGAAGAGTTCATATATGAGTTAGTAGATGGGATTATATGTGGATCAAATCTCATATATATATTTATAAGTGTTATATTATTGGTCGATGCGAGAAAAATGGGAATGAAGTTCTCTTTTGTTTTTCCTGACGCAATTGTGGGATCAATTAATCTCTTCCTTCTTATGTCTCATGGTTTTATACTCAAGCGGTTAGTGAACTTCTCCGTTATGGTTCAATGTAATCTCCAGACACAATGACGACATGTCGTCTACCCATAACCCTTTCGTCACGTTTGGTGTTGACAAAAACGGACCCACCCACCCAGTCAATACGGGGAATAAAGATGGCGTGATACCTACGCTAAAGGTGGCTGCAGTGGAAGTGCATGTGTATATATATATATATGATGATCATCACTAGAGTTATTAAACTGGCAATGTAAATGTTATTAAACTGGTAGTTATTATTATTATCTTTTTGCTTAAATTTAGCTGAGTAAACAAGAAAATCGTTTTATAACAAACTTCTTCACTCTCAGCCTCTTCCTCTTGTTCTCAAGTTCTGCAATTCTATTAGATCATATGATCATGTAAGGAAGAAGAAGAAGAAGAAGAATAAGAAGCATGAACGACGATATTGAATTTGTAAATACTGGGTAAAGAGTTCTTAGATAGAGAAGTGACTACCTAAATACATGGAGTTGGTTGGAGGTCAGCCGCGACGCCTCGCATCTCCCGAGTTCAAAACCCTTTATTTGGTTAGTCTTGCCATTTATTTATTTCAATCTCTATCTAATGGAATATGTTAGCTATTGGCTACCTTTAGGGTTAGCTTGCTTTCAGAGACTACCTTTTAAAATTTTATACATAATCTGGTCTGGTATATTTCATCCAACGATCATATATATAAAACCATTCCAATAGTTTTAAAGAGCGATCATAACTAGAATCTAAGAGTTGTGAACGATAAATTACATATGTCCCTTAAATATGGAAGATTGAAATTTAGAACTCTACATAACATCAACCGGGTCCGGTCCGACAAGTGAAGTAAAACATAAACATGTTTATGTTCCCTAAAAATTAACAAATAATTTATATACACATTACTTTGTGTTCAAAAAAAAATTATATAAACATTATTTATAAAAAATATTAAAATATTTATTAAATTTTCTACATCTTCCAAAATCAATAGTTTTGAATTCTGAATCTTCACATACACCACTGGAGCTTTCTCATCGTTACAAACAAATAGGGGTGGGCATTTCGGTTTAATTTCGGGTTCGGTTTGGGTTCGGTTTGGTTTGGGTAATTTGGGTTTTATAAAACTCAAACCAATTAAAACCAAAGTAACTTTGGTTTGGGTTCGGTTTGGGTTTAGTTCGGTTCAGTTTAATTCGGTTTGGTTTAGATTTATTTTGGTTTGGTTTGGTTTTGATGTACTTTGGTTCGGTGTAGTTCGGGTTGGTTATAAAATATGATAGCATTAGTTTTATTAAAATAATTAACTTATAAAAAAGAATGGAAATATAAACTTTGTTAGGTAAAAAATCCATTACTAAAAGTCAAAAACAATGTATCCAAAAACTAAAAGTACCAAATATGGTCCAACTGAAAACAAATCTTAATTAAATTATAAAGCCAAGCATAAATCAAAAACCCAATTTAACTGTAAAGAGAAAGAAGAAAAATCCAGACGTCTCTTTTATGCCACCAAGAATAATCTGCAACAAGACAATAACTTAAAGATAATAATCGTTCAAACCAATATCCATCTCTTATATAGACTAAAGAGCCAGTATAGCATTATATAAAACTAATATAACCTTAGCAAAGCTTACCGTTGTACGCTTACAGAGACGGGTGAAGCTCACTTTCATTCTGAGATTGAAGATGAAACTCTAACAAATTAAAAAAAAAAATTAGTTCATATGCGGGAGATTGTGAGACATTACTCAATTAGGATTCTTAAAAAAAAACAAATTAAAATACCTGAATCCATGAATTGGTTTTCTGCTTCTAGATTTTCAAGAGTCTTTATTGCTTCTGAACGAAGTGATGCACGTAACCAGTCTTGGGTCAAAACCAACGCTTCAACCATCTCAGGAGTCAAACAACTTCGATACTGGTCTAAAATACGACTTCCAGTGCTAAAAGCACACTCAGATGCAACAGAAGATACTGGTATAGCAAGAACTTCTCTGGCCATTAGAGACATAATTGGGTATTTTGAGCTGTTTGTTTTCCACCACTCTAAAAGATTAAATGGAAGCCCCAAGTCGTTTTCAACTGGTTCATACAGCTCGTCTTTAAGATACTTGTCCAGCTCGTTTACAACTTCTGAAGTTGTTCTTTTAGCAACCATAAACTTTGAAAAGGGATCATCAAAGTTGTCATCTTCCATATCCTTACATTCTTGGCTCGACTCGGTTACATTCTCACCATCACGAGCAGCAGAATCTTGTAGATTTAAAGTGTTGTACCGATCACTATATACCTTGAATATTCTCCCCAAAAGATCCATCACCAACTTAGACATTTCTTTGCACTTTGTATTACCTCTTCCATAGATAAGTTCAAAGCTGTACTCCGTGAAAACCATTTTGCGACGAGGATCAAGTATACCAGCCACTATTAATAGCTTATTGATCTTCTCAGTACCTTCCCAATATTTATCAAACTTAGCTGTCATTGCAGAAGCCATCTCCCTTAAATCAACGTCTTGACTATAAGACATATTCTCCACACTTGACTGAATTTTGCATATCTCATTATAGCAACCATTTGAAGTTATTTTTATAGAAGAAGAGAAGGCTAAAGTTGAGTCATAGAAAGACTTCAAGAACTTTACCATATGCCGCGCTTTGTCCCAGTCAACAGTTGTTGGAGGTCCTTTCCTCACCTTCCCATTAGAATCAAGTTCTTTGAACCATGCATCATACGGCTTATCCATATCAGCCATCTTTTCAAATGCAGTTCGATATTTAAGTGCACTTCTCAGCATCAAGTAAGTTGAGTTCCACCTAGTAACACAATCCAATATCACACTTCCTCTTGTTATCTTCTCAACATCCACCCAACGCTTAAAAGATTCTAGTCTTGAAGTAGAAGACCTCACATATTTGACAGCATTACGAACACTTATTATGCTCTTACTTATATCATCCAACCCTTCATTGGCAATCAGATTCAGTATGTGTGCACAACAGCGTATGTGCATAAATTCACCATTCATCATCAAAGCATCATTGTTCTTTTGGAGCAGCCGATCTTTCAAAATGCTGATTGCTTTATCATTGCTGCTTGCGTTATCAAGTGTGATAGAAAACACTTTCTCAATACCCCAATCATCCAAAGATCTTTTAAATTGGTTTGCAATGGTCTCTCCTTTATGATCAGGAATAGGACTAAAACTAATAATCCTTCTATGCAGTTGCCAATCCATATCAATGAAATGAGCAGTTATAACCATATAACTCAAAGTTGTAATAGCAGTCCATATGTCGGTGGTAAAAGAAATTGCTTGCTTATTGAGGCTTAAAGTAGTCCTCAATGCAGTTTTCTCAGCATTATACATACCAACAACCTCCCTTGTAATTGTTCTTCGTGATGGAATAGTAAACCAAGGAATAACAGTCTCACAAAACTGTCTGAACCCTTCATTCTCAACAAAAGAAAATGGCAACTCATCCATGATAATCATTTTCACTGTTGCTTGCTTGCACACGACATGATCAAAAGGTTTAGTCATACCAACACTTTTACCACCATGAACATTATTTCCACCACTAGACAAGTGTTGTTGAGAATCAGATTCCAGCGAATCTAAATAATCTTTGCACTTCTTCATGTGTGACATCAAAGTGCTAGTTCCACCTGTGGATGGACATGAATAGATCTTACCACAGTAATTGCATGAGCACTTTGATTCATCATCTTCAAGTTTAGTAAAAACTTCCCACGCCGGTGATCGTGATGGTAGTTTTCTTTTTGGCTTTGGCGGTACTGGTGGAGAATCAGATTCCTTTCTTTTACCGCTGGCCTTGTTTTTGTTATTCATCTACACAGAAAACATAGAAATTGTTAATTAAATAAAAAGAATCAAAGAACATTCAGTTAATTTACGTGAGTTTATTTACTATTGGAGAAGATGAACGAGACAGACGGCTACTTAGAGTCTTAGATGCTTATAGTTTTTAGGTTTTTTTGTACAATCTTTAGGTATTAGGATCAGAAATATATATAATAGTATTATTTGAATTATATTTGGAATTTTTTTTAAAATATATGGAAGTTAAGAAAAATGGAAAATTAACTTTAACTAAAATTTACAATATGATAATATATATATACATATGTATTTAATATTGGATTATCGGTTTGGTTCGGTTTGGTTCGGTTTAAACCCAAACCAAACCAAACCGTTCGGGTTGAGTAAAACATGAACCAATCGGGTTACATAAAGAACACGGTTTGGTTTGGTTCGGTTTAACTTCGGTTTGGTTGGTTCGGTTCGGTTCGGTTTGGGTTTTTTGCCCACCCCTACAAACAAATCCTTAGGTTGATTATGAAACAGTACTTAAAGGTAAACTGTAAAATTGAGGGTTATATTTTAATGTGTGTTGGACCGGAAATGGTTAAAGGTGAGGCATGCACAAGGAATCCACAATGTAGCATTAGAAGAGAAAGGAGGGACAGATGACATAGGTGATCCCCATTTCTCTCCAAAGCTTTTAGATGCACCTCTCTCTCCAAAGGGTATAAAACAGGTGAGAAGGAGATAAATATAATTAACTAGTTCTCTTAGGGATTAATATATACCTTGAGATGCACTGTTGTACATAAATATGAATTCCCGATATAATTTTGCAGGTTTCTGAACAGCAGAAAGAAATACTTAAATCAGGATTAATAAACACCGTCCAGTTAGTGATTACCTCTCCCCTGCGCAGGTACTGCTACACCTTCCTACCTTTTCGTACAGACCTCACAAACTAATTCAAACGAGTTTAACACTTTTGGACAGTTGACCAATTTGCGGACATGATGATTTGACAAAAAATGCTAATAACTATATTTTAAATAGTCATTTCTCGGATTTTTCCGTTCATTTCATTAAGTAATACTGTTTTCTTTCTCAAAATGACCATGTCCACCATAAGATAACTTTTTGGACACACTCCACCATAAGATAACTATTTATATTTATTATGTATAAAATTAAATTAAAATATTAT
This sequence comes from Raphanus sativus, assembly GCF_000801105.2. Classification (NCBI taxonomy): domain Eukaryota; kingdom Viridiplantae; phylum Streptophyta; class Magnoliopsida; order Brassicales; family Brassicaceae; genus Raphanus; species Raphanus sativus. The sequence goes on along the minus strand of NC_079518.1, from coordinate 1,552,372 downwards.
TTTTAATTTACCAAAAAAACAGTAAACAAATTGATTTTGTTTTAACTTCTAAGACCAGCAAAATTCGCTACTAAATGGGTTAAATGTGACAATTTTGTTCGATTTCAGGGCAGTGGAAACTGCAGTTGGAATATTTAGGGGACAAAAAGTTATAAATCAATCGGACAACTTCCCTCCAATTGTAGCACTTGAGCTTTGTAGAGAACGCATGGTAATATTCTTTACTTCCCAAAACTTCTCAAAACGGTAGATACGTTATAAAAAACTATAAATTAATATGAGTGATTTTAATTATATCCCAAGACTTTGGCTGAAAGATTACTATATATTCCAGTAAGGTATGTAGATGAAAACTATGCACTCTGATCCATTGCTCTGTCCGCAGGGACTATATCCGTGTGATCGCAGAGAAAGTATAAGTACCCGTCGTATTTGTTTCCCGGAGATCGACTTTACAATGGTACGTATAGTTAATCTTACACCAATTCTTAGAAGTTCAAAATGCTCTAGTTTATTTTCGGATTTTGATAAAACTTATTTTTATTTTGGTCATAGGTAGAGAGTGATGAAGATGCTCTATGGAGAGAAGAGGAAAGGGAAAACCTAGAAGAGGTTTCTGCTAGAGGCCTTCGCTTTCTCAAATGGTCACCACCCTAATTTTATTTTCTCTGGACTGTCGCAATTGTCTTTCTACTAATCACAAACTAGTTGACAAGAAAAAACACAAAAACTAAACTTTAAATAGATATAAGAAGTCTCATTTAAATGATAATATTCATATTACATAAAAATTCTAGTGAGTCTTCATGCTTAGATCGATGATTCAAATTATGTGGAGGTATGTTGTACATTTTTATAAACATAGATCAGAATAATGTTATCATGTACATGGTACAATCTATGTCTTTATCAAAATTCCAATAAAAACATGTAGGTTATGGGAGAGACCAGAGAAAGAAATTGCAGTTGTTAGCCATGGGATTTTCTTGCAACAAACACTTCGTGCCCTGCATGAAAAAGTTAGCATACCTCTAGAAGATAGTCTTCTCACAAGGTCGACTATACGATTCCCCAAACTAATTAATCAGCTTCTTGTTAATTTATTTGTTTTAACGTGTAATTAAAACCATGGATCCTTTGTCATCGTACGTATATTTTGTAAGTATAGTAAACTGATTTCATTTATCTCTTTTCTTTTGTTTAGGTTTGCCAATTGTGAACTACGGTCAATCCGGATAGATAAGAGGTATCTAAAGATAGCTTTTAAGAAATGTAGGAGTTTTGAAGTATAGTGTTGTTTCTAAATTATGTTCACCGATTATAAGTGCAGTGACATGGAAGTACTAACGACCTATAACTGTAGAAAAAACGCGGCTCCAACTTCAAGTTCCCTTCACACGCTTGAATAAAAGCCATTCGTCTGAACTGTGTTTTTATGTTTGCATGCCATGGACTTAGCGCTTGGAACCAGGGAAGCAGGCCACATCCGAATCTGGTTACCACTAACCTATAGCCTATGCGAGGGCAGACATGCGTGTGAAACTCTCTCTCTTTTTGTTTTTCTTGATTAATGTTTTACTTCCTGGGAATCTCTCTTCTTAATTTCTTTTACTTATGTGTGATAGAGTACTTTAGCAAAAATGATCAGCTTAAGTTTGTGGTTCCGTTAATATTATATACATATTTGTCATTCCAATATGTGGTTGCAGTTGATTTTCTTATATGAATGCATGCATCATGTAAGGGAAAAATACTGAAAACTTATAATATCTGCTTAAGCTTGAGATGTTTATCTAAAGCTTGACTGATATATGCCAACATTAAAAGGAAACTCAAAACAAAAAAAAAAACTTATTTTGCATTTTTGCAAAAATTGTAAGTGTAAAGAGACTGAAAAGGTTGGTCCATTTGTTTAAAACCAAAAGGAATTTTGCTATGCTATAGTTGGACAATATATGAAAATACCATATTTTTATATTCGAAGATAAAAAAGAAAAACAGATTTCATTGATTAAAAAAAAAGAAATCCCTAGAAAGTAAAACATACATAATTTGAATGAGATTTTTATGTATTATAAAAAAGAGACTAATTGCAATTGCGCGTGTACGACAATGAGAGAGTAGAGGAGCGTGGCACGAAGACATTAATAATACAAAGTGACGTGGTTATAAAGTTTGGAAAGACGCCAAATAGAAAAGTCATTTATCAAAATTGTTAATCTATAAGAGTTTGGTTCAACCATATTCATAATTTTCATCTCTCAAAGTCGGTCCGAGCAAAACGATCATTACTGTTAAAGGTCTCTCCTCTGATCGTCTTCCCACCTTCTTCTTCATCTGATCTTTTTTATTTCTTTCCGTCCTTTTTGTTAAATCAAACGATGACCACTGAGACCGGAGAAATCAGCATCGTGTGCAACCACTGGTATGTTTCCTTCCCCGACACAATTATCTAGATCCTTAACTCGGTTCTGTTTTGCTTCCCTTGATTGTTTATTGGTGATTGACTTTACTATTCATCCGTTTGTTTTTGGGAAATTGGTCGGGTGATTTGCAAGTTTTTATTACATTTTGTATGTCGGATTGAAGACACTTTATGAGCTGCGTGATCCATTTTGGTTCCTGTAGTCTCTAGAATCAGCTAAGCGTGTCGGTGATTGGATTATATATTGCAGAAAGAGTTGATTTTTATTTGGTCCATCTACTTAAATGTTGCTTTTTTTCTTTTTTGCCTCTTCCCTTAAATTCATTCATGATTAGGAATTTACATTTGATGTTTTGTAACAATTCCATTGTGAATTTTGGAATTCACTTATTCAATTACTTTGATCTGGTTGGTGTTTACAGATTTATCATTCTGATTTTTGTTTTCACCCTTGCTAGAATTTTTTTTTTTACTGTTTTAACTTTGCTTTAGCGTAACTTTGATGGTTTGAATCGTTTCTAGAGGGGTATGTATGTATGTGTGCTTTGTCCATTCAATGTAGCGTTGAGTCTGCTGAGAGAGTGAGACTGTTTGATGAATGATGTAGTTCTGATTGTTATCACTGAACCCTAATTCTTTTTTTTTTTTGGTGTGATCAGTGTTAGCATATACTTGGATGGTTGATCCCTCCATGAGTGTACCTTATTAAGCTTTAGCGTGTACTAACAATCCTAATGTTTTCCAGTGACAGAGACATTCCAGCGCAAAACATCGATCTGCATCGTGTACATTGTGCCCGGAATCTAGAGAAATGTAAGATTTGTGGTGATATGGTTCCCAAAAAACATGCTGAGGAACACTTCCTCAACACACATGCCCCGGTACACTGATTTTTTTTTCTATTTTTCACCACTGTCTTTTAACTGTATTCTGTTTTATTGATTTCTACATCTATCATCTTTGATATGAGGAATTTCTCTTAGTTTGCATCCATGAGAATATTCAACACTTTGTATAGTTTCATATGGTGTACTTTCTCTTATGATTATTCCTATTGAACTGCATTGAGAAGGTACCATGCTCGATGTGCAAAGAAACCATAGACCGCGAGGCTTTTGATAGTCATGAAGGAGAATTTTGCCCCAAGAGGATAGTGACGTGTGAGTTCTGTGAGTTTCCATTACCTGCTGTTGATCTTGCTGAGCATCAGGTATATCCACTGATTTTTACCTGTTTTCTCTCTGATTATCTGATTCGCTCTGTTTTATTTAAATCAGGAAGTATGTGGCAACCGCACGGAGCTATGTTATCAATGCAACAGCTACGTTAGATTGCGAGAAACATATAGTCATCAAACCAAGTGTCCTGGTTCTGTTCTCAACAATGTTGATTCATCCAGGTACATTTTCTGATTCAAAGGCTTAGTATTTTGGTTAATCTCATGTCCTGATGTGGATTATAATGTGTAGAAGGGTCCCAAGAGCAGCAGAAGGAGGAGATGGAAACGGCTGGAGGAGAAGAGACGGGAACGGTTTTTCTAACAAAAGGCTTTTCTTCACGATAGCCATAACTGGAATAGCTGTCTTGATAGGATCTCTGTTCTTCCAGAGGAAGCCTGAGGGGAGCTAAGAAGAGACAGACATAGCTTGTGTGTAGTTCCTGTAAATTTTCTAAACCTCTCTTCAGACAGATTCGAAGGAATTGGTTTTCTATACATTTTGATGCTTACAGAGACTAAGAGATGTTCCTCCCAAAAGATTGTTTTAAGCTGATCATCATGAGACTTTCTTTTATATTTGGTTTCAATAAAAAAGAGATTTCGGGTTTATTTTGTTTTGTGGGCTTTTGTTAGTTTGGGCCTTTTAAAGTTTGCTTTGGGCTTCTTAAAAGATGAAAGAAATTAATCAAAATTTGGTTAAGGGAAAGAAAACTAGTGTGTTAACCATAAAATTTGGTTAACACACTAGTTTGTGTTCCAAAAAAAAAAGGTTAACACACTAGTTTTCTTTACCATCAACCTGCACTAGCAGCGTATTAGCCATAAAATTTGGTTAAAATGTCAAAATTATATAATCACGGTTTTGAGATATCTATAACCTTTATATTTATGTCTTCTATTGGTGAGATTTATTAACTTTTAAATCCAGTTAAGAATTTTAATAATAGTGACATAAGTGATATGAAATCTTTACATTAATTTTATTGCTTAGTAAATGGCTTTGACCATTTTTAAATATTCGATCTTGTAAATCCAATATATTGAAGAAAAAAATCAAGGAGAAATCTGAATACGTAAGAAGTTGATTTAATATTTAAAGTAGAAGACGTTTCTTTTGGAACTCATTTAAACTAGAAGACTAATTCTTAAATTTCAAGTTAAAATATTTTCCTAAGATAGTAACAATATAAATGCGTAAATGCCTTTGACTAATCATATTTTTTCATTTATATATATTTGATTTTTGAGGCAATGTCTCTGTAAATTTGTTTCTTTAAAGAATGATCATTAATTGAGTCAAAACTTTTATTTACACAAATAAATGCTTAACTTAATTATTAATTGATTTATTTACAATTTTTTATATACAAATTTCGTTGTTGTTCTATTCAGAAGTATCCCAATGTTGTGTTCAGATAGAATATAGTTTCCTTGATGTATTGTCAATGATCCATACTCCAGATGAGGCAGCCGCATAACAACTTTTGCTTCAAGCATTAGCATTCTTTATATTCCTTCTCCTGTTCGTGTGCATTTATACATATATGTACATCTTTACGGTATATATTGTTATTTTTTATACGGTAATCTCATCGCATACGGTACGTACTTAAGGTGAACTCTTTAATTATGAGCTTCGTTTATGCAAGTCACCATAAGGTATTTGTATTAACATACGTCTTTCATCTGATATATGCTTTAAGTATTGGTTTTTATGCATATCCGAAATAAACATAGTCCTATCGATTGGTGTCACCGTCAAGAAGTCGAACCAGTTCAGGTAAACTGGATTTATTGTGAATACTCACTTTTTACGAATCTGAGCACGCGAGCACTAATCTACAAATATATATTTACACAATAATTAATAAAATCTTAAAACTAAATTGAATCTTCTATGAAAATGTCTAAATGTGGTTATAATATTCCGATTTTAATGAATATATATATATATATATGTATATGTAAGTAAAAAGAAGTATTGTTATATCAACCATAAAAAGTCTTGTTATAATAAAAAGAAAAAAAAACAAGAAATTCTTTGTTTATAGCACAAGAAAAGTTCACAAATACCTTTGTCTTGTCTTTGTCCTACTTCAAAGTTTTTTGTATTGATAATAGATTCTTATTAGAAAACAACCTATATAAATGTTTAAGTTGTCACAATATGATAGACGCTTCTTCATTTCTTCTAATTCTTACTTGCCTCATCTCAACAACTTCACATGTCTAATTATCTTTGTGGACAGCATTTCGAGAAAGCTCCAATACAAATCCGCTGATTCTTTATCATGTTTCTGTTCTCTTCACATGTTTTACATCTCGTGACTACCACAGGTATGCATCAGAGAAGAAAACACCATTACAATTCTTTTGAGATATATAATGCATTTTGTATATATATATATATTCGACCTTTATTTTTAAAATGATAGCAACCTACCTCCTAACAAAACGTTACTGTATGTGTGTGTACATGTTTGGTTGAAAATAAGGTCACCAGAGACAATTATTGAGACAAAGAGGATGGATGATTGCTTTGATCATGTTCTTGTCTTTGTTTGAGATTGCTATCTCTCAGAACCAAAGTTGTGACCCAGAATCAACACAAGTCTTGCAATTACTTTACCAAGATGGGCATGTAAGTCATTTTTCTATATGTTTTCTTTTACTAATCAACATACTTATCATATTTCTATATGTTTTCTTTTACTAATCAACATACTTAATTAGCTTTTAGTTCACTATTAAACTTGTTTTAGTAATTTCTAGCTTCCTTGATATGCAAGTCACGTGGAGCGTTTAAGAAACCCTAATCTATATGATTAATTACAGGTGGTAATTGATAACGGAATTTTCCAATTAACTTTGTCAAATCCTGAGGGATTTGTGACTGGAGTTAAGTACAATGGTATCGAAAATGTGCTTGCCTATACCGGCCATGAAAATGATAGAGGGTAAGTCTAGATATGCATATGTATGTGACTCAGTTAATGCCCTGATAAACTGAATCTAAGTCATGTGTTTACTGCAGTTACTGGGACTTAGTGTGGAACTTTCCAGGAAAGAAAACTAAAAAGACCAAAGGCACATTAGACCGGTAAATTTTTGTAGACTGTAGTTATGTATATTCCAGTGTTAAATTTACTTGGATTAATATGCAGGATTGAAGCGACAAAGATGGAAGTGATAACGCAGAACGATGAACAGATAGAGATATCGTTTTCAAGGACATGGAATGCTTCTTCAAATGTGACTGTTCCAGTGAATATAGACAAGAGGTAGTTAATACTAGTATACATACATCTTCTTGAATCTATATTTATGGAGTATTGAGTTATTTTTTTCAGGTTTGTAGTGCTGCTGAACTCGTCCGGGTTCTACAGTTATGCCATCTTCGAGAGGCTACAAGGGTGGCCTGCTGTTGAAATTGATAATATTCGATTAGCAATTAAGCTAGACAAGGACAAGTAACGTTACTGTACTTATTCATCAATTATTATGTAACTGTTTACTATTCAGATTAGTGATTGATTTTTATATCTGTATAGGTTTGATTACATGGCGATTTCAGATGAGAGGCAAAGGTACATGCCTCTACCAGATGATAGGATTCCACCTCGAGGTAAGCCTCTTGCTTACCCTGAGGCAGTTCAGCTACTCGACCCTATCGAGCCTGAGTTTAAAGGAGAGGTGAAACTTGATTTCTTTCTAGAAAACAGAGCAGTAAAAACAGAGGAAGCAGAGGATCATTAATCTTGATTATGACCTTACAGGTGGATGACAAGTATGAATACTCAATGGAGAGTAAAGACATAAAAGTTCATGGATGGATAAGCACAAATGACTCAGTTGGGTTCTGGCAGATCACTCCAAGCAACGAGTTCCGTTCTGCTGGTCCTCTCAAGCAGTTCCTAGGTTCCCATGTCGGTCCAACCAACCTCGCGGTGAGCATAGGTTTCAGCATTTGGATTCGTTACGATGGTTAATAAATAATATGTGTGTGAAATGGAAAATAGATATTTCACAGCACTCACTATGTTGGAGCAGAACTAATCATGAGTTTTGAAGAAGGTGAAGCATGGAAGAAAGTGTTTGGACCTGTCTTTATTTATCTCAACTCTTTTCCTAAGGAAGTTGATCCTCTCTTGCTCTGGCATGAAGCCAAGAACCAGGTCTTTCATATATATATATGCACATGCACATTATGTAAGAATAACAGAGAGCTGAGTAGTTTATTTGTCTGTTTGTTACAGACAAAGATTGAAGAAGAGAAGTGGCCTTATAACTTCACAACTTCAAGTGATTTTCCTGCATCTGACCAAAGAGGATCCTTTACTGGTAGATTACTTGTTAGAGACCGGTACATAAGCAGTGAGGAGATACCTGCAAACGGTTCCTACGTGGGGTTAGCTTCACCAGGAGATGTTGGGTCATGGCAAAGAGAATACAAAGTACTTTCTATAACCTACCGATATGCGATTTCCTTCTTCTCCCTCTTGTTACTAACTTACTTACTAATTATAAAGATTTGATTACATTGATAGGGTTACCAGTTCTGGTCAAAGGCCGACGAAGAAGGATACTTTTGTATAAACAATGTGAGAAGTGGTCGTTACAATCTCTATGCGTTTGTTCCTGGATTCATCGGTGATTACCACAACGACACCGTTTTCGACGTTTCTCCAGGTTTGAATACTTGTAACACCACAACACACTGTTCCATATGTATTGTTGTGTACTAACAAAGAGTAAATATACAATGGAAGCAGGTTCGAATATATGCCTAGGAGAGTTGGTGTATGAACCTCCAAGAGACGGTCCAACTCTATGGGAAATCGGTGTACCGGACCGAACCGCTGCAGAGTTCTACATTCCTGACCCTAACCCGATGTTTGTGAACAAACTATACGTAAACAGTTCTGATAATAAATACAGACAATATGGATTGTGGGAACGGTATTCAGAACTGTACCCCGATGAAGATATGGTCTACGACGTTGATGTTGATGATTACTCTAAAGATTGGTTCTACATGCAAGTCACACGGTTAGCATCTTTCTCAATTCATATTCAAACCCACACTAGGAATATAAAACTTTGTTAATGTATATGCAACAATGGCTTTGTAGGAAGCGAGATGATGGAGGATACAACGGTACTACATGGGAGATCAAGTTTGAATTCGACGATCAAGTGACAAATCTTACGGGAGATTTCAAACTGCGAATCGCTCTAGCCACATCAAATGTAGCTGAACTGCAGGTGCGATACTAACATTCATTTGTTAAGATCTTACATGGGAAGTTTAAATGGACTAACACTAACTTCGTTTGAGATCTTTGGTCTATCTTTTTTGTAGGTTCGGGTGAAGGATGTTTCTGTGGATCCACCATTGTTTACGACGGGGCAAATAGGAAAGGATAATACAATTGCAAGACATGGTATTCATGGACTGTATTGGTTGTACAGTGTGAATGTGCCTGCTTCGTCTCTTGGCCTGGGATGCAACTCCATCTATCTAACACAACCGCTTGCCATAAGCCCGTTTCAAGGACTCATGTACGATTACATTCGTCTAGAGTATCCTGATTCTGTTTATCATATCACTTAGATCATAGATTTTGTTTTCAGTCTTTACCTAATAAGGTGATTACTATAAAGATAGAAATATACAGATATTATTTTCTTAATTGATAACTATTGTTGTTAATCTTAGTTGGTATATATTATATAATAGTCAATTTTATTAATTTTACTTATTTTATTCTAATCCTCCATCCAAATAAACATCCAAAATTAAAAACCATATTCAAATAAATTATTTAAATGAAACATTTAAATAACTATGAGCTAATACAATTTGAAAAAAAAAAACAGAAGAAAAATTAGAATATATTCTCAATGTAAATGCATGTCTAATTCAACTGAAATCACTGTATTTCTCTCTTTTATCCACAACAATAGTTGAAGATCAAAAGTTTAAAAGATCGTGTTACAACTTTTTTTTTAATTAGGTAGACTGAGGTTTGAAAATTGCTTATTAATGACAAAAATATTGGCCAATAAAAAAGGTTTCTCTAAAATACACCACCCCACTAAGCATTGAAATAAATTAAATAATTTTATAATAACAGACTATATATAGAAAGATTAATACCAATCAATACTTGATTAATGATGAGCTGGCCTTCCATAATCTCACTTTGGTTCAAAACGGTAGTAGTCACTCCGTATATTTACACAGAAAAATCCCAAAGGGTTTAGCTTTTCATTTACATCTCTGATCAAGTCATCAACACATGGTGTTGAAGAAGCTTCAATCCGAGAAAACGATCTTCAAATGCTTGATTTTGGTTCCCGTTCTTCGAGGTGATCATCCTCTTCGCTCTCTTACCGTACTGATAATCGCTGCGAATCTTTTGAACTGTTTCACTCCTTTATTCTCTCAAATGTACTCTTTGGATTTTAGGGTTCTTCTGGGTAGCTAGCAACTGTTTTTTTTTGCTGATGATTCTCTAAGCTTCTTACTTGTTGAAAGTTCCAATTTTTTTTCTTTCTTTTTAAGACAGACATTGTCGGTTACTAATCAAATCTGATCGGTCTCAATTCCTGGGGTTGTAATCGCCACTAGTTGAAAAGTTTTCATCATTTGCTTCCAGAAAGTTCTCAACTTTCCTGTTAAATTGACTATTTTTTTTTAGTGTGTGATCATAGACTCATAGCGAGTGATGTAGGCTTTTGACCTTAAGAGTGTGCTGTCAGAGAAATATAGTTTAAACCTCTCCATGAGTTTGTAATATACCTTTTTCTTTACCTTGAACTTCCACTAGGTAGGTAGATCGGTTCTTTGATTGAGATGGGACACCTAATCACTAAGGGTTGTGATACCACCATCAAGTACTAGAACGTGCTATCTTCAGAGTACATTTAATGATGGCTTCTTCTGGATTGGGAAACGGAGTAGGCAGTTCGAGATCTGCCAAAGGTGTAAAGACCTCTTCTGGTTCAGTCGATTGGTTGACCAGAGATTTGGTTGAGATGAGGATAAGGGACAAAGTAGTGACTGATGATGAGAGGGTAAGTCATGTATTACTGAGTCAACTGTGTTTAGCTTGACACCTAACTGTATTATAGACTTGGTTGCAGTCTTGTGAGATTTTTTTTTTGTTATGTTGCAGGATGGTGAACTAGATATTATTGATGGGGCTGGTACTGAACCTGGCCATGTGATTAGAACCACAGTCCGTGGACGTGATGGTCATTCAAGACAGGTTGGATTGTTATGGAAAATTGTATGCATAAAGTGGTACCCTTTTTTTTTTTATCAAACTCTGTCTGATATAGTTGTGTATCTGAAATGACAGACAGTGAGTTACATATCAGAACATGTAGTCGGTACTGGCTCGTTTGGCACGGTTTTCCAAGTAAGTTAAATTATAACATACCTGGATGATACCTTACTATTGATCTGAGTCCATTCCCCCAAGCATTTATGTTTCCTTGTGGTAGGCCAAGTGTAGGGAAACCGGGGAGATTGTTGCCATCAAGAAGGTTCTACAAGACAAGCGTTACAAGAACAGGGAGCTTCAGATCATGCAGATGCTAGACCACCCCAACGTCGTTGCTTTAAAGCATAGCTTCTTTTCGAGAACAGATAACGAAGAGGTTTATTTGAATCTTGTCCTTGAGTTTGTGCCTGAGACCGTCAACCGTGCTGCACGAAGTTACAGTAGGATGAATCAGCTGATGCCGTTGATATACGTTAAACTCTACACCTATCAGGTAACTATTTTCCTTGTTTTGAACATTATTCGTTTCTTTTTTTTTGTTTCGTGAAGCGTCGTAAGCACTCACTTAAATCTGAGGCTCATTCTGCGTAATGAAACTTTTCAGACTGATAATTTTTGGGCATTCTCCAAAGATTTTTTTTGACAAGTTTCTGTTAATTGCTTACAGATTTGCAGGGCGCTTGCTTACATCCATAATTGCTGTGGTCTTTGTCACCGTGATATTAAGCCTCAAAACCTGCTAGTAAGCTCATCTGTACCTCCCCGTTTCAATAAAAATTTATAACAGATGGCAGTCTCTTTGCTGTGGCCTTATTCTCTTGAATTAGTTTCTAGTTCCTGAGTTCTTTACCTCTACACATAGGGAATACAAATACAGTGATGTATACTCTTCACATTTGATAATGTCATAGTAGGTTCACATTTGATAATGTCATACAGTGTCTTGTTCTAAATCAGCTGCATTTGATTTTGACTTTTAGATATGTTGTTGTGCAGGTGAACCCACATACGCATCAGCTAAAAATCTGTGATTTCGGGAGTGCAAAATTGTTGGTAAGATTTATTAAAGCAGTTTTTAAAGATATATTTGTAAGATATATAACAAAAAAAGGACTTATTCTGCTTTAGGTGAAAGGAGAACCCAATATATCTTACATCTGCTCCAGATACTATCGTGCTCCAGAACTCATTTTTGGCGCCAGCGAATACACAACTGCAATTGATATATGGTCCACTGGTTGTGTGATGGCTGAATTGTTTCTTGGACAGGTTAAAGCAAAAGCGTTATGATTTTTTGTGATAATCATTCTGTTTCTTTCCCTCTCTTACGTCTTTGTGTCCTTACTAACTTGTCGTACAGCCTCTGTTTCCTGGTGAAAGCGGAGTCGATCAGCTTGTTGAAATCATTAAGGTAGCCTTCTATCAATTATTCAGAAGTGTATTTTAAACTTAGAAATCTTGTTTTCTTACTTGGCTCTTTTTATCTCTCACGCAGGTTTTAGGTACACCAACAAGGGAGGAAATCAAGTGCATGAATCCAAACTATACAGAATTTAAATTCCCCCAGATAAAACCTCACCCTTGGCACAAGGTATACCTTCTAGTGTTCATGATTTTCACCTACCAGAATATTCTTTAATCAGTTGTTTTGTTAGAAATGTATATTGATCTCGTGCCTGTGATGATTTGGATTAGCAGTATGCGTAAGAAATTTCAACTCCTAATACTGTCATTCATTATAGTTGAAAAAAAGTTTGGCTACATTCCTTATTGATTGTAGCTTCAGTCCTTGATGAATATTTGTATCTGGTTAAAGGTGGTCTCCAGGATTTAATGATTGTTGCTGCATGAGTAATCTCTTTTTTTGCTTTATCATCAGGTCTTCCAAAAACGTTTACCACCAGAAGCGGTTGATCTTCTATGTAGGTTCTTCCAGTATTCCCCTAATTTGAGATGCACAGCTGTAAGTGATCCATGGTTTTGTGCCCTTCCTTTGCGTTGAATACTTTCCTGTTGATTCGGTATCTAAGTTTATAAGCACATTTTATTAAATGGTATATTTTTTTTTGTTTTTGTAGTTGGAAGCATGTATTCATCCGTTGTTTGATGAGCTAAGGGACCCAAACACTCGTCTTCCCAATGGCCGGCCACTTCCTCCGCTTTTCAACTTCAAACCTCAAGGTACACAGCTCCCTTTCTTTTCTTGTTGGACCGTTTCCATGAAGAACAATTTGTTGTGAATGAAGTATTATATTGTACTCTATATGAGAATCTCGTGGTGCTTCATTCGCTTTATGTTCTGTAGAGCTATCTGGCATCCCTTCTGAAATAGTGAACCGGCTTGTCCCAGAGCATGCCCGTAAGCAGAACTTGTTCATGGCATTGGACGCCTAAGCTCACTTGATATGGGTGTATTTGGAGCATGCAGAAGGCATTTTTTACACCCTCTTGGTCTTGGCTTTTGTTTATCTTAATCTAGTGAGTTGTTGTTCTCCTTTTTTTTTTGCCAAATGGATGGTTGTCTTAGCATGTAAATGTGATGGTAAATGTTTGATTTCTAAATATTTGTTTTGAAGCTTCAAAGAACAAAATAGAAAGAACAGAATCAAACAAATATTTTTTTTGTGATTCTGAAAGATTTTTAATAGAATTTACATAAAATTTAACAATATAATTTATTTGTCAACCCAATATAAATTAAAATTAATTTATGGTATGGTATATTCATTTATTTTTTATAAATAATGTAATCACTGAGAGAAAAAAAAAGTAAACAAAAACAAATAAAACAAAAGAAGGGATCAATCGACTGTGTTAAACCCTTGTTGAGCGACACTGGTCAGAGTCTAAAAGACTCTCAAAGACTGCAACTTTAACTGTCTCTGTGTTTCTTTTTCATCTCTGTTCCGACATGTCGTTGTGTACATCTAATCTCCATCCTTCATCTTCTTCCATCAATCTCTTCTTCAACAATAACACGTCCCTAAAACCCTTTCTCAACTCTCTCCGATTCGCCACCTCTACTTCTTCTTCCTCCTTTGTCGCTCCCCTCAAACTCTCTTCCACCAATCACGCCCTTACCTCTCGTTTCCTTTCAAACCGAATCCAAAGCCGCCAACTTTGGCTTCGTTGCGCCACGTCAGAGTCCGAACCGTCTATCTCAGTTGTTCCCGGCGGTAACGGCGGCGCTGGTAAGCTCGCTTTCAATTGATAACGTTCATTGAATTGTGTGCTAACTTCGTTTCGGTTTCTTTCTGCAGAAGAGAGAGTGATAGTTCTCGTAATCGGAGGCGGAGGAAGAGAACACGCCCTCTGTCACGCCTTGAAACGCTCTCCTTCCTGCGGCTCCGTGCTATGCGCTCCCGGAAACCCCGGCATCACGAGCTCCGGAGATGCTGCTTGCGTACCTGACCTCGACACTTCAGACAGCTCAGCTGTCATCTCTTTCTGCCAGAAACAGAACGTCGGTTTAGTGGTTGTCGGTCCTGAAGTGCCACTTGTCGCCGGTCTAGCCAACGACCTGGTCAACGCCGGTATACTCACCTTTGGACCTTCTTCTCAAGCTGCTGCTTTGGAAGGTTCCAAGAACTTTATGAAGAATCTTTGCCACAAGTACAGTATCCCTACTGCAAAGGTTTGCTTCAGTCTTTTTTTTCCTAAGGCTCTTTAGATGATTATGAAAAAGAACTTCCTTCATATAAAAAATGAAAAAAAAAAACTTATTTTGATTGGATATTGAACTTTGTTCTTATTCAGTTACCATAAAGTTTCAAGCTTTGAAGAAGAAGCACATTGGCTCAACTCTTAGGTATAGGTCCTGGTGTATCTAGCCTAGGATCTATACGTATCAGATTCTGTTATAAGTTGGTTAGAGACAAGTTATGTGGAATAAGGATTATTGCAGTTATGTAGGTTTGCACTTAACATAAACTCCATTTTTGATGTGGCTAATACTATTCAAATTGTATTCAAATTGCAGAAGAACTTACTTTGATAGGATGATAGTGAACTTTGTCCTTATTCAGATACCATAAAGTTTTAAGCTTTGAAGAAGCTCAACTCTTAGCTTTAGGACTTATGTATCCTCATTCCTCACCTAGGACTAAATGTAGCAGACTCTGTTATGTGTTGGTTACAGAACAGTAATTTATTAGCAGTTCACCCAATGTTCTAGAAATCGATAAGCGACAATTCAACCTTTTACAGGGGATTATTGATTATACGGACTCCTAGACCTATTTTTTAAAAAAGAAAATCCAAACAAATATTTTTGTTTAGGTCTTAGTTTAAGCGCCTAAACCGATTTTTAGAACACTGAGGTTACTGTTATGTAGGTTTGAACTTAACACAAGGATTCCATATTGATGTAACTGAATTTGATTGCAGTATAAAACATTCTCTGATGCATCTGCTGCTAAAGAGTACATTCAAGAGCAAGGGGTACCGATCGTGATCAAAGCAGACGGATTAGCAGCAGGAAAAGGAGTCACTGTCGCCATGGAGCTAGAGGAGGCTTTCGAAGCTGTTGACTCGATGCTGGTGCAAGGCGTGTTCGGTTCCGCAGGATGTCAGGTGATAGTGGAGGAGTTTCTGGAGGGAGAAGAAGCTTCCTTCTTTGCGCTCGTGGATGGAGAGAACGCCATTCCTCTAGAATCTGCTCAGGACCACAAGCGTGTTGGAGATGGAGACACCGGTCCGAACACTGGAGGGATGGGAGCTTATTCTCCTGCACCGGTTTTGACCGAGGAGCTGCAGGATGTGGTGATGGAGACTATAATCCATCCTACTGTTAAGGGAATGGCTGAAGAAGGGTGTAAGTTCGTTGGTGTTCTGTTTGCTGGTCTCATGATTGAGAAGAAATCCGGTTTACCTAAGCTGATTGAGTTCAATGTCCGGTTTGGAGATCCAGAATGTCAGGTGATGGAGAAAAGATAAACCGGTTTAGTCTCTTGGTTTTGACTCTTGTTTCTAATTCTTGATTTTTAAACACAGGTACTGATGATGCGTCTAGAGTCTGACTTAGCCAAAGTTTTGCTAGCGGCTTGTAGAGGCGAGCTAAAGGGTGTGTCGCTGGACTGGTCTAAAGATTCAGCAATGGTGGTTGTAATGGCGAGCAGAGGCTATCCTGGTGCTTACGAGAAAGGAACCGTCATCAGAAACCTTGAAGAAGCTGAGAGGGTTGCTCCAGGGGTGAAGGTTTTCCATGCGGGGACGGGTCTTGATGAAGAAGGGAACGTTGTGGCGAGTGGGGGACGTGTTCTTGGTGTCACGGCTAAGGGTGGAGACTTGGAAGAGGCGCGAGAAAGAGCGTATATGGCGGTCGGAAAGATCAACTGGGCGGGAGGTTTCTTTAGGAGTGATATTGGTTGGAGAGCGCTTCTACAGAAACAACAAGTAGGTTCAAAAGAGTGAAGAGAGAAACTTTTGTTTGTAATGTTGCGCTTGTAACCAATTGAAATCTTATTATGATAATAAATTCACCAGGCTTAAGGGTAAACATTTTCTAAAGCAGCCAATAGGCTCTCTTTGTTGCTCTCATTAAAAAATTCTGACAAAATCATATTTAAGGTTTCAAAACATTGGAAATTTGATCCGCAATAATGTTTTAATATATCTTTGATGATTTATATAGAGTTATCTGCATGTATTAGTTTATAAATGTTTATATGAAATAATATTACATAAAATTGATATGGTAAGTTAGATTATAGATAATGTATAAGTTTGTTTAACTACATAATTTTTTTTGTTAAAAGGGAATAGAAAAAATACGTCTTGTTGGTTAAATACATAATTCTTTATGCGAGGTATTATGTTTTTGTTGATATGGACAAAATATTAATCAACATAAGTTATTCAACTATACAACGATTTATACATTGATAACGTAAGCATGTAACAAAATAAAAAATAGCGAACTTTCATTGGTTGATCAATCTCTTCTTAATGCACCTTAAACCATTTCAACAGGTTTAACACTAATCCACTAAATGAGTCAGAAAAAACGAGTTATACTATCAGAGATGCTAGAGGTGGAGAGGTCAAGGAATGCATGCCTTCCCTTCCACTAGGTAAAGGAGCCGGTAAAGCTATGTGCGACGGCAGATTCTTTCCCGGCATCACTATCGATACATCCACCGCCATGTTCACCGGAACCTATAGTTAATGTCAAAAACTTTAGCACATAAAAATTTGGTTACTCATACTGGTTACTCATGATACACATAGATACACAATTTGGTTAATTTCTGCTTATTCTACAAGAAAACAAAGAATAAAGGCACAACTTGAGCCCTGCTTTTCACTTTACAATCTATTTATTTTGAAAAAAATGTTTTCATTTCCAAACTTTTTTGCATCGAAAGCAAAACAATTTTATTTTTTCAAAAGATAAAGAACTAATACTAACTGTGGCAAGTTAATGCGCTTTGGCTTTATTTAAAAAGAGGATCTAAACATTCTTTTGGGAAATGCTTTAACAACTTTTTTGGTTTGTTTTGTTTTTACCATGGATGCTTGATTAGCAAGTTTCTGGAACAGAGTGGACCCATCATCTCTGCTCTGGTTATGTCGTTGTCTGATCCCTGGATGTGGTGAATCAAATGTTGAACTCTCAGGCCTGAAGAGATGTTCGAAGATGGCCATTATCAAGAACATGGCGATGAGTATCGCCGTAGCTACGAATCCAAAGGAGATCGCACTCATCGACGTAGAAGATCTCCATGGCCCTTCACTCTCTCCATCTCTAGCACTGTAGATGCTCCACGAACTTGACTCGTTCATTTTGTCCTTGTTGCATGCGAGCTTTTGAGATTTTCTGTGTGTTTTTTTTTAAGTCGACTGGATTCTCTTGGTGTGGAGAATTTAGCTCAAAGATATGAACACTTTCAAACTCTCCTCTTCCTGACAATAACACAAATAAAAAGAAACAGAACAAAGGAAACTATCACAAGGGCAAACTCACAACTCTAGAACAAGAAGTTAAAAACTGAGAATCAGAAAATTCAATAGGAATACAAGACTTGATATATTTCACGTAATCATCCACAGTGTCAGTTTATTATTTCTCTGTTTGTGTTGCGAAGGAAGTGAAAAAGAACAAACAAAACCCACTCTCTTCTGTGTCATTATGTATAAATTTATCTATGAATTATGTGCCTTTAAAGTATGAAAATGAATTAACAAAGAGTTAGCTAATTAGTTGGTATAGTCGGGGAGCATAAAGCATAAAATAATGTAAAGAAAAAGCTTTTATATATGTTTCTTTACTTCTTTCTCAAAATTGTCTCTCTTTGTCTAATTGAAATACACACAATTTGTTGAATACATATTCGTTGTCTGCTTTACTAGCTATCTTATCAACGATAAACAAAAAATTCAACTATAAAAATTGAGGATGGGGCCTTCGTGTTACATAAAGAACAACAATAAAGAGAGCCTATTGGCTGCTTTAGAAAATGTTTACCCTTAAGTCTGGTGAAATTATCATAATAATATTTCAATTGGTTATCAGAATTAAGAAAAATGATGCATAGTAATAAACACGTTTTAGTTGTTAACTCATTAGCTATACTTTTGTATGTAATCTACTTGCATTGCATGAAGATATATAAGTGATTCATCTACATTACGAGCTTTTATGTCAGTAATCCTTATGTGAAATTAGCTCAATAATAAAGCGAACGTTCTTGTTTCTTTCCCGTCTGCAACCTAAAGTTATTTTTATTAAAGAAAAAGTGAAACAACTAAATTCTCTTTATTTGTACGACAAGCAATTTGAGCCTTAAATATATAGCATACCAAGATAAATCAACAAAATAAAACAGTCTTCTTTATAAGAAATTATAATATGTTTAAACTCGCATGTTAAAGGTTTTACTTTCCATAGAAATAAGTTTCAACATACACTCACGAAATTATGTGTATGTATAGTCACCTTGGTTTAAAAAAGCGCTCGCTTAGAGCGCCATGGCGCTAGGCGAGGTGTGGCGATGTCCTCATCGACTCAGCACCTCAAGGCGTGGCCACAGACACAAAGCGAGCGCTTTCTACGCTTTCTTTCTAAAGGTCAAGGTGCATAAAGCGACGCTTTACTGATTTTGAGGTCAAACCGAATTGGTTTGTCAAAATAAACTACTAAACCGAATAACAAACCTTAAGAACACATACCCTAAGTTTAAAGTTAGGATTTTTAGCTAGTATTCTTTTCTCTATTCACGTGAATTCAAGGTTTTGATTTATTCTCTTCTTTTCTATCACTGGTAATTACACTGTTTTGAGTTCAACTTCTAGCTATATATGCCTATGTTCATGCATGACCTTTCTTTGCTTTCATACACAAAGCGAGCGCTTTGTGTCGCCATAGAGCAAGGCGAGAGGCGAGACACCCGTTGCCTCACCTCGCCATGCGCTTTTTTAAACCAAGATAGTCACCACTCACTAGTTCTTTTTACCATTTAAGAACTCTATCCAATAAAACTTAGAGAAGTTTCCAAAAAATCTAATAATATGAAATATCATCATGAGTCATGCAGTTTGAAAGTTTATCACTGGATTTCTTGTAACGCATATTTAAATCGAAACTATTTGGTTGATAACATCAAGGAACAAGAAATTCCTTATACTTTTATGTAGTGTCACACACACTATGAAGAAAACTATCACCTAGAAAGTGAGCTTGTTGTTAACTATTGTATTGTATTTTTAACATTTACACCCAAAAAAAAACTATTGTATTGTATAATGGCACTGAACTATGCATGCAAACAAAGTGCCAACCTAGGTTACCTAACCGATCAAACTTACTGAACCAACTAAACCATTAACAATCCTATAAATCGAACCAAACCTGATCTTCATGTTTTTTGTTTGTATCCTTAGCAAGACTGATACAGTAATTTCGTTAATCTATTGACGGCCCATTACCGTAGACTATGATTTGTCTCTATGTTATTAATGATGAACGGAGAACCGAGAAGTCCAAAGAGCGCGTGAAAAGGCTTTTCTGATGTTTGACACTCATGAAGAACGCATCTCTTTCTGACACATTCTTCTCTAGTTACAAATCTCATCTTTGTTTTGTATGTGAAGAATTTGAGGCTTATAATCGTAATTTACAGAATGGTTTATCTTTCGATAACTAAAAAGTAGTAAAACCAATGCTATCATAGAGAGAGAAGAATCTGTTCTTTCTAGATTAATCCATGACCATACGATTTACAGAAAATAAAAACTTAAACGTAAAGTAACATAACATTTCAGGAAGAAGAGAGAACGTGAAGCGTTGTATAATCTCTCTCACACATATAGAAATAATAGCTGCCACCCACCAAAGTACACCTTTGATTTTTGTACAAATAAGGCAAACCGAGTTTAGTTTACAGCTAATAGCTAAATAAAAATAATAGTATGTAAAAACCAAAAATAGAAGGAAAAGAGTGAAGAGTGTTCACAAATGCAGAACTCTTCGTTCAAGCACTAACAGTCACTGAACCACTCCTTTGCTTTAATTATTTCGACCTCTCTCTTTCTCTTAGCGAGAAAATAAAACTTGTTTCTTTTCTTTCTCAGTTTTTTCATCATTTGTAATACAAACACATGAGTGCAATGCTAAATCTTTGGCTTGCAGTCACTACCATCCTCTTCACGGTCTCACCATTCGCACGTAAGTTTTTTTTTCCTTGAAATGTAAAATTGGATTTGAGTTTTCTCACTATGATTAGTGATAAAATGGTTGCAGATGGGTACGACCCCTTGGATCCAAATGGTGAAATGATCATCAAATGGGATCTTCTTCATTCATCACCTGGCCATCACACAGTAAGTTTTCTTCTTTCTTGTTATTTCCTCTGGATAGTTTTTGCTGGGTTTTGAGTTATATATAAAATTGATGATTATCTGTTAAAAAATAGTGTCCGAATCTTCAGGTTGAGAGAGAGGCCAAGAAATTACTCAAACGCTTGTTTTGTTTCCTGCAAAGTTGGATATAAATTTACTTGTAAATTGATTGTTGTATTATCGTTTAAACTAGTAAATCTGATTATTATTTCGGTGTGCTTCTTCTCTTGACGTTTTGTAAAGTCTGATAATCTTGTAATATAGTTCTTGTTGAATACATATTCAAACTAGTTTTGATCTAAAATTTTCCTATAAATGATTTCTTTAATATTCTATTATACACACAAATGTTACAGGTACTAGTAAAAATAGAGAACAAGCAAGAGTATCGCCACGTGGAGAAGCCAGGATGGAAGCTGAGTTGGCACTGGGTAAACAAAACAGTGATATGGGACATGAGAGGAGCTGAGACGACGGAGCAAGGCAACTGCTTAGCCTTTGCCTCCAGTGAAACACTCCCTCACTGCTGTCTCAGGCGACCAACCATCGTCGACCTTCTTCCCGGAGCTCCTTTCAACATGCAAGTCTCTAACTGCTGCCGTGGAGGCGTCTTGACTTCTATGTCTCAGGACCCCATCAACCACGTCTCTGCTTTCCAGATGACCCTTGGAAGCTTTCCTGATGACCCTGGCGAGTTCATTATGCCTTATGATTTTGATATAGGTGTCCCTGGTTATACCTGCGGCAATGCCACGTCAGTGGCCCCTACTAAGTATATTACTGATAAGGGTCGACGCAAAACACAAGCTCTAGGTAAAAGAAGAACATATTCTTCTTGCTAAATCATTCTTGCTATTTTCTGTGGACTTTACTAGAGTTAAAGATGTTAAAATGGGTTTAAAGCCTGCAAGCCTAACAAACCTCGTATAATAGTATTGACCTGTGGTCCATTTATCATATGTGAAAATAAGTTGACTTGTTGAGGGTTGGTTAGTTTACTCTCGGTTATTTAGCGGGCATGTTTATTCAGTAGGCACGTCCGCTAAATAAAAGTATATCCGTTTACAATAAAATTACTCATACATTTGTAAGTGTTGTCTGTAAAAATGTATCTACCCGTTTAATTCACTTGACATACATTTGTGGTGTTGTGTGTTTATGTTGAGAGCAGCAACATGGGAAGCAGAGTGCATGTACTCTCAGACTAAGTCATCACAATCACCAAAATGCTGCGTTTCACTCTCTGCTTTCTACTACCAAAACATTGTTCCTTGCCCTACCTGTAGCTGCGGCTGCCCGAGTTCAAATTGCGTCAAGTAATTATCAGTGTTTTTATATGCCTTGTGTCCTAAGAAATATCCCTGACGTTTTTTTTTTCCTTGCCCGGCTGGTTCAGGTCTGGTGTGGTGCCGTCACTTTTGGAACAAGAACATGATCCACATGAGGAAGCCTCGCCTGTGGTGCAGTGTACGAAGCATATGTGTCCCATACACATCCACTGGCATGTCAAAGTGAACTATAAAAAGTATTGGAGGGTTAAGATCACAGCAACGAATCTCAACACGATGAAGAATTACTCTGACTGGAACTTAGTGGTGCTTCATCCAAACTTGAGTAACGTTACAAAAGTCTTCAGCTTTAACTACAAACCCATGACACCTTATTCCAAACACATCAGTAAGTAACTTCTTATTTATTTCATTCAAATTATTACATCTTCTAAGTCTTGAACTCTTCTTGGGGTGATTTCAGATGACACGGGGGTGTTTTGGGGATTGAAGTATTACAACGATGTATTGATACAAGCTGGAGAGACTGGGAATGTGCAAACAGAGATATTGCTAAACAAGGATATGGAGAACTTCAGTTTCAAAAACGGTTGGGGTTTTCCAAGGAGAATCTTGTTCAATGGAGATGAGTGTGTTATGCCTTCTCCAGATGAGTATCCGAGGCTGCCCAGATCTGCTTCTTATTCCTCTCGTGATTCTAGCTTTGTGACATCCGTACTATGTTTTCTCCTTTTACTTGTTTGATTGTAACGTTTCATTTGAACCTGCACTGCTTCAGGCCTTTTAATGAATAACGCCTTGATAAATTAATAAAGAAAATTGAAATTTTGCATGATCAACGCCTTCTGTTTATCAGTCTTGAAATAAAAAGATTCAGACATCATGGTAACATTAACTAGATCAGGATGATTCACGCTTGTCCGGCCAAAATGAATAAAGATAGCGTATATCTAATGTTAATCCAGATATTTATTATAGCATAGAAAAAAACCGAAGAAAAGCTAATAAGCTATATGTTCATATTTTTATTCAAACAAGTACTCTTTATTCCCTAATCCATTATATGCTTGTTATTTGCTTAATCTTTTAAACTGAAAAATGGAGATTATATATTATGGTTGTGCCATGGAAGCAAAGCTAATATTGCCTATTTATAATTATTGAATCCTTGAAGTAAGTAACAAGGTTTCTCCAAATTACATTTTTAGTCAAAGAAAAAAGGTAAGTAACAAAAAGGGTAAGTAACAAGGCAATATTTTTCAAGTTTTTTTTTTTTTTGACAAAAGCAATATTTTTCAAGTTAAAAAAGAAAAAAGTTATTTTCCATTCATTTAAAAAAAAAGAAATGGAAGTAGAACAATAGGACCAATCAATAAACGTTTTCAGAAACTATTTTTCCTTATTCTTTTCACACTACATTACAATGTGACGATGTCGTTTTCCCAAATAAAACATTTAAAAGAAAAAAATGGTAATTGACAAAAAAAATGGTAAAGTAATACAAGAGAGTATCTACAAAGATCCGTAACCACAAAAGAAACAAACAAAAAGGAAAATAAAAGAATATTCGGAGCCTCTAACTATTATATTTGCGTGAAATACAAGTGGCCCATTAGTCATTACGTGGGCCCATCACCAGACTTGGCTCTTTTTAAAAGCCGCCCCTTGCTCCTCACCAAACACACTTCTCTCTCCCAGATCTGTCTCAAACACCTTTTTTTTTCGATCCAATCTCAAAACCTCAGAGCTATGGCTACCAACTGGAAACTCGATGACCATCCCAAGCTCCCCAAGGGCAAGACCGTCGCCATGATCGTCTTAGATGGCTGGGGTGAATCTGCCCCTGATGAGTACAACTGCATCCACACCGCTCCAACTCCCACCATGGATTCTCTTAAAAACGTATTTACCTTATAAACCCTACTACTCTTTTGTTTGTTAGTTTTAAATCAAACTGTACATCCGGTTTAATACAAACCGTGGTTAACTAAACCAGTTATGAAAACTCTTATATGTATATATAAGTCAAAGCTATTGTAACAAAGAGTGACTAGGGCTGCAAATTTTCTCCAAACCGGCTGAACCGGAGCGAAAAAATATTGATTATCGGTTTAGTTTCGGTTAGAAATTCAGTAGATTAATATTTTAATTAGTTTTATTTTCTTTTTGAAAAAGACTATTTATTTAAAATAAATTGGTGATTGATTTCTTACTAGATTTAAGGTTAGTTATTGAATTTTTTTCACTGAAAATTTGGTTATTTATTTTGTGAATTTATGGAATAGAGTATAGGATTTAATTATTAATTTATTTCAGTTAAACTTTAATTATAAAAAGATAGATTTTCATTTCTTGCGTGAGGGTTTAGGGTTTTATTGAACTTTTACTAATCTTCACCTTGTCTACAGGGACGTCCTGATACATGGACGTTGATCAAAGCTCATGGAACAGCTGTTGGGCTCCCCAGCGAGGACGATATGGGAAACAGTGAGGTTGGTCACAACGCTCTCGGTGCTGGTCGTATCTTCGCTCAAGGTGCTAAGCTTTGCGACATTGCTCTTGCTTCCGGCAAAATCTTTGACGGTGAAGGTTTCAAGTACGTCTCTGAATCTTTCGAGAAGAACACTTTGCACTTCGTTGGTCTTCTCAGCGACGGTGGAGTCCACTCTCGTCTCGACCAGCTCCAAGTATTGATCTTTTCTAATCAACACTCTTTTATGTTTTAATTTATGTCTGATTGTTGTTTGATTGATTAAGACATTTTGTTTGTGTAGTTGCTGATCAAGGGTTCTGCTGAACGTGGTGCCAAGAGAATCCGTGTCCACATTCTCACTGACGGTCGTGATGTTTTGGATGGTTCAAGTGTCGGATTCGTGGAGACTCTTGAAGCCGACCTCGCTAAGTTGCGTGAGAACGGTGTGGATGCTCAGATTGCTTCCGGTGGAGGTCGTATGTACGTGACCTTGGACCGTTACGAGAACGACTGGGGTGTCGTGAAGCGTGGATGGGATGCTCAGGTGCTCGGAGAAGCTCCCCACAAGTTCAAAAACGCTGTTGAAGCTGTCAAGACGCTGAGGAAGGAGCCTGGCGCTAACGACCAGTACTTGCCTCCGTTTGTGATTGTTGATGAGGCAGGGAAAGCTGTTGGTCCGATCGTGGACGGTGATGCGGTTGTCACCTTCAACTTCAGGGCTGACCGTATGGTGATGCACGCCAAGGCGCTTGAGTATGAGGACTTTGACAAGTTTGACCGTGTGAGGTTCCCTAAGATACGTTACGCTGGTATGCTTGAGTATGATGGAGAGCTAAAGCTTCCGAGCCGTTACCTTGTCTCTCCCCCGGAGATTGATAGAACCTCTGGTGAATATTTGACTCACAATGGCGTCAGTACTTTTGCTTGCAGGTTCTTAAACTTCTCTCTTTTTTTATATATTGTAGTTGTTTTGCTCATTAGTGGTCTATGTTATGCTATGATCTAGCTTGCATTTTTGTTTTTGAACTGATCATATATATAATATATGTTAATGTTGTATGTGAAACAGTGAGACGGTCAAGTTTGGGCATGTGACATTCTTCTGGAATGGAAACCGATCTGGATATTTCAACGAGAAACTGGAGCAGTATGTTGAAATCCCAAGTGACAGTGGAATCTCGTTCAATGTCAAGCCAAAGATGAAGGCTTTGGAGATTGCTGAGAAGGCAAGGGACGCAATTCTAAGTGGCAAGTTTGATCAGGTGCGAGTTAACTTGCCAAACAGTGATATGGTTGGACATACAGGTGACATTGATGCCACGGTTGTTGCTTGCGAGGCTGCTGATGTTGCTGTCAAGGTACTATTTTCTTTTAAAGTAGTTCACTGATGAGTGTTGATGATATGAGCGAGTGACTTACAGTCCACAAATTTTGTTGCCTGGTTTGGTTGTTGCAGATGATCCTGGATGCAATTGAACAAGTGAAAGGTATTTACGTTGTGACTGCTGATCACGGAAACGCAGAGGACATGGTTAAGAGGGATAAGGCAGGGAAGCCTGCTTTGGACAAGGAAGGGAACCTTCAGATTCTAACCTCTCACACTCTCAAGCCAGTAAGTCCATAATCTGTGTGTTCTGCGCTTTTACAATAACTTATTACATTGGACTATACTTGATGTGACATTGTGGATACTGATTTAAAATGTGTTGCAGGTCCCTATTGCCATTGGAGGTCCAGGATTGTCTGAAGGAGTGAGATTCCGTAAGGATCTGGAGACACCAGGACTTGCGAATGTAGCTGCTACCGTGATGAACCTCCATGGATTTGTAGCTCCCGCTGACTACGAGCCCACCCTCATTGAAGTTGTGGAGAAGAACTGAGAGCCTCTTAGCTTTTGAAGAGACGGCTGAAAGAAACTCTGAAAACTATGTTATATTGCTTTCCATTTAATAAGGTTTACACACAAGACAATCATTTTTGATGTTGCCTTTTGGCCACCAAACACATTGATTTTGGTTTAAATGATATTTAAGCTTTTTCCTTATGATCTCTAGAGAAAGCATACAACAGAGTAGTATCACAACCTTTACAATCTATAGTATTCAATCAAATTTCTTGACCATTGCAAAGCTGCCAAAGCTACAACAGAGTAGTATCACAACCTTTACAAAGTCATGACTCATATAAAACTTGAACCAATACAAAGTCAAGCTGCGTCTCCTTAACTTGGAAACAATACAAAACTCAAGTTCTGACAGATGTTTAGACAGAAGCTTCCGTGGATACGTCCTCTTACTCTCCAGTGGCTAGCTTGGCTTCTTTCAGATTGTGAGAAGAATCTTCAGCGTCCGCTTGTTTCAATGCTTGTGCTCTGAAACCGACCATTATCTCCTCTGCTTTTTCAAGCGTTGACAACAGTTCCCCATAGCGCGCTTGCAGTTTCCGCTCAGTCTCCTTTTGCTTTACCACTTCTTCCTCCAGATTCTTCTTTCTGAAAGATGCAGCCATCTCTTCTTGCCTCTTCAATGCTTTAAAGCACTCTACTTCTGTTCCACCAATCTCAATCTGCTTCAGACTCGCCTCTATTTGGCTCCACACGGTCTCTGCCCGCTTCTGTCAAATGAAAACGAATAGTAAATCATTAAACATTACACCAAACTTAAGAGCGATCGTACACTAAAGTTCGGAATTAAAATAAGGACTATATTTGTACCTCATGACCCTTTGTATAAGTTCTATACTTGGCCTTCATGTGTTCTGCCTTCTTCTCATCCTCCTCCATCTTTTTTCTCGCATTCTCCATCTCCACTTGCAAAGCCGCAACTTTCTCTGCCTTCACAGCAACACTTGAGGGCCCGTAAGCATTTCGAGTGGGGAAGTACATGACATCCTTCACGCAATCGTCGTGAGCTTTTACGAAATCGTCAAGGGTCTTGTTCTCGTTTCCCATTGCCACGCAAAGAAACTGCGCCTCTTCCTTTACCATTTTGTCAGCCTACCATAAATTTCATGGAAAGTTTTCATTAGAAACCCCCTATCGTATGACCAGATTAAAGATGTTGCTTCAAAACCCATGTGCATAAGATCCATCAAGCAACCTATCCATAAACCAAGAGAAAACTAAGGACTCTAAAGGTAGTTCAACTAATAAATCAACTAACCAACAAAAGTAAACTGAGATAAGCGAGATATTATTCATACCTCTTCGAGTTCAGTTTCCTCAAAGTCTTCAATTGCAGTCACTTGAGAACCAGAACTGTTAGCACGGTTTTTAACTCCCTTCTTTTTCTCAGTTTTCTCATCAAGAGGATACTTTGCATTATCATGCTCCAGCAATTGTAGAAGCTCCTTCCTTACCAATTCATCTGCAACCTCTTCTGGAGTAGGAGGAACGACGGAACTTTTGTCTCCGTTGGCTGAAAGCAATGAATTCCTAATTAGTTCCAACGAAGCTGCTGGAGGTCTAGGAAGATCTCTCTGCAACACCTTGGACCTTTTCCTAAGCAGTGCCTGATGTCTTGCTTCCTTCTCAGCCTTTTCCCTAGCTATCTTGTCAGACATGTCTTCCTCAATTTTCTCTTCTGGCTCTTCACTTTCCTCTGGAGGAGGTTGTGCCATTATATGGTACTCGTTCCTTGGCTGAGGAAGCCCAGTAAGTCCAGAGCGTAAGCTCCTTCTAGCTTCCTCTCGTCTCTGCCTCTCAAGTTTAGCGCTCTCGTGCATGTCCATGTCTTCATTAATGTGAAGTTCATCCCTGAAGGGAGTACCTCTGGGTGTCATAGCAAAAGAAGACCCATCCCTTGATGGCGTCAAGCCAATTCTGGGAGTAAGGCCAGCACCACCAGGAGTCATCGAAGGAGTCATTGAAGGAGTCAGCATCAGATTAGGCGTTTGAATCTCTTTCTTCCTAGGAGTGACCCCAGTAAAGTCAGAAGGGTGCAACTCAGGATTTTCTCCACCAAGCAAAGGTGTCTGAGAATCTCTCAATCTAGCCAAGTTTTCTGCTTCCATCATAATAGCATCCCCTTTACCAGCAGGAGTTCTTTGCGGCGTCCTCACCGGCGTTATCCCTTGCTTTGGTGTTTGTGAATAATTCGCCAAAAGCGCACGAGTAGCAGCACTGCCTTCTGTCAGCTCCTCATTCTCAGTAAGAAGATCACTGGCGTACCCCATCTTTGCAATTTCCTCCAGCTCGTGATCAGAAATCTGCGGTGGTGGTAACATTAGCTTTGACCTCTTCCTAACAGCTTCCGGATCATTCAGCTTGTTCGCTTGCAGTATAGCTGCTGGAGCATCCTTCCTCTCGTTAATCTTGTTCCTCGCAACATCTTGTCTGCGCAACTGCGCCTCCACAT
Source organism: Raphanus sativus (assembly GCF_000801105.2). Lineage (NCBI taxonomy): Eukaryota > Viridiplantae > Streptophyta > Magnoliopsida > Brassicales > Brassicaceae > Raphanus > Raphanus sativus. Next base: position 1,523,482 of record NC_079518.1, on the reverse strand, counting down.
CAGCTCTTCTTTTCCCTTCAAGCTCCTCAATAGTTGTCGGAAACTTCACTTGATCAGCAGGCCGATCTTCATCACCAGTGTCGTAAAACCCCGCAGGCGCTCTCTTCTCAAAAGGAATCTCCGCATTATAATCAATCCCTTTCCGCTTCCTATTCTTATGCCTTCCACCAATCCCAGCCGCCTTCAACTCTCTCCTCTTCTGCAGAGAAGCAAGCCTCCTCGCTTCCTCGAGCTGCTTCTCTCTAGCTTTTCTTTTAGCCTTCTTTCCCCTAGTGTTAGCCAGTCTCGCCCTCGCTTCAGAAAGCATTTCCTTCTCGTCTTCGTCCATATCCACAGGATCAGGACGAGCAGGCTTCGACTCCGGATTGGGATCGATCTCACCGGGACGCAGCTTTCTTGGATCATCAGATGCTTCGTAATTCTCGTCCTTAGTGCACGCTGCGTCGAGAAGCTTCTCGTACCTCTCAAGGCACTGAGACGGCGTACGCCCCACGATGGGAGCGATGGTTCTCCACTGAGTAGGTAAAAGCTTTGCAAGGTGTAGAAGCTTCTCATCTTCTTCTCTGGTCCATTCCGTCTACATTAACACCACAAACATCATTATAAAGGCATACACTTTCTACTAATTTCAGAATCAAATCAAATACATTTCTACAACTAATTAATCAAATCAATAATTCAAATGCAGACGACATCACTCACTAACCTTTTTGATAGAGGGATCGAGCCATTCGTACCAACGAGCTTTACACTGTTTGGCGGACTTGCGAACGAGGAGAGACGAGATCCGAGCCCACTGGTTCTTGCCGTACTTCATCACGGCGGCTTTGAGGATCTCATCTTCGGTGTTCTTCCACACACCTCCCTTGATCATTATCCTCATTTTCGCTCAACTGTTTTTTTTTTGACACAACGCACTCAAATTCAAGGGTGTGTGTGGAGCTAAATGCTAACGCAAATCGGTAGAACGATGAACAAGAGGAAGCGAGATCGAGAGAGTAACCGTAGATTAGGGCTCGAAACAACGAAGAAGAACAGTTCCGATCGAACTCTATAGTCCCTTTCCTTTAGTTCGATTTTTTTTTTCTAAATCAAATAACGATATTTTAAAATATAACGATATTTTAAAATGGGCCAGCTTAAAGAGCCCAATATTGCACTTAAATGGGCCGAGTGATAATATCAAAGAGACATCTACGTGTTGGTGAGTTCTTCGACACCTTTCTCTCTTTCATCTGAATCCGAGGAGCAAGAGTGCGAGACGGTGTAAAACCCTAAGTAGTAGAACAATGGTGAAGCTAACTGCTGATTTGATCTGGAACAGTCCTCACTTCTTCAATGCCATCAAGGAGCGAGAGTTGGAGCTACGAGGTAAAACTTATCATCTTTCCGATTACCGTTCTACGGTTTTTCTCGTAACCCTAAACGAATCTTATCTCGCTATTTTATTTGCAGGTAACAAGATTCCTGTAATCGAGAACTTGGGTGCTACCGAGGTTACCTCCCTCTCTGATTTCTTCTGTTGAATTGATTTTTGATAGAATTATTAATCAGCTTGTTTTGTTTTTTTCTTACAGGACCAGTTCGATACGGTAGATCTGTCTGATAATGAGATAGTTAAGCTGGAAAACTTCCCACTTCTCAACCGGTTAGGGACTCTGATTGTAAATAACAATCGGATCACTCGGATAAACCCTAACATTGGAGGTAAAAACCTCCTCCTTTTTGAGTGTTGTAATAAAATGTAAACTTGAAAATACATTTTTTTGCGTGTTTTGTTTATTCTGTGGTTTTACTTTTATAGAGTTCTTACCGAAGCTGCACACTTTGGTTCTTACGAACAACAGGCTTGTGAATTTGGTTGAGATTGATCCCCTAGCCTCCATTCCAAAGCTTCAGTACCTTAGTTTATTGGATAATAATATCACCAAAAAGCCGAATTATCGCCTTTATGTGATTCACAAGCTCAAATCGCTTCGGGTGCTGGATTTCATTAAAGTTAAATCCAAGGTGAGGACCTTTAAATAACTGTCTTTGCTGCATCTCAAGTTTCACAGAGAGCTAACCATGCGTATACCATTAACCTGATAAATCATTGTGTACTAACAGGAGAGAGCTGAAGCTGCAGCTTTGTTTTCATCTAAGGAAGCAGAAGAGGAAGTTAAGAAGGTATCTCAGCAGGAGATTCAAAAAGTGTCAGATACTATAGAAGATGCAGAGGCTCCAAAAGTGGTGGCCCCAACACAGGAGCAGATTTTAGCAATCAAGGTGCGGTTATCTCTAAATTGGGTCAAATGGATTTTTTCAGCTGAGTAGCATAGGAATTGTTTCCTGTGGGCTTTGAACAAGAGAGAAACTGGAAACTGGAAACTGGATAGGACAGAGCATTGAATTGTTTGTTTATAGAAGAAAGTGAAAGCTCTGTGTTTGATAGTAATATTCGATTTTTTATTTCTATGATGTTCTTCTAGGCTGCTATTATCAATTCCCAGACGATAGAAGAAATTGCCAGACTCGAACAGGCTTTGAAGTTTGGCCAGGTTCCTGCAGGCCTGATAGTTCCTGATCCTTCGTCTGGTGTTAAGGACGGTTCTGCTCCTATGGAGGTAGAGTTCTTTTAGTAAAATTTTAGCTCCTTTATTCTATGAATCTTTTGGTTTTAAAGTAGGTAAACATGCGTTGATCGTCTGCTTGACTGACTGATGTTGCTGTTTTTTGAATTCATAATAACATTTTTCATTGGTTTGATTATTATGTACTAAACACTCCCTGCATTTACTGTTGTTTCAGGAATAGAAAGTGTGTGGCAATTGCTCGTCCAATCATGGTAGCTGCTACTTGAATGTCATAACAATTATTTGTAATCTTTAGTCTGCATTTGCAGAGAGGTTGAGAGAGAAAGGCTTGCACACAGAATTTGCCAAATGCTCTTTTTGCATTATAGTTTCTTTCTCAGTTTATCTTGCATCTCATCTATTAATGTAAGTCATTTACTGAGAAATTTAACTAGATGAGAAACGTATGGAGTTGATTATTTTTCGTGGAGTTACAATCTTAGATGACTTGCCATCTAACGAATCTCTTATTCATTGAACCCCTTCACTTGAAAAATCAAAATAAACATCGTTCAAATAAGGCAAAAAGAAAGAACAATAGATACGTACATCTCTCTCTCTCTTAGTTGCATGCCTCAGTAGCAATGCCTAGGCGGGAGTTAGGAACATCAAACAAGATCCTCAGATTCTGCTGCTGGAGATTCGCGATCACGTTCAGAGCAGCGTTCGCGTTCAGCGGTATCCCCGCCATCGACAGACACGCCAGCGTTCCCGCGCTGCTGTGGATGAGCGTGTTCTCCACGGGCAGCTTGAGATCGAGCGACGTCATGTGAAGCGTTACCTTCGGCGCCAAGCTATCGCTGTCCGCCGCGAAACACGTGTCGAACGCTCCCAGCGACGAGAACGGCCCTTTCACCTGGTTCCTGAACTCGTCTCTGATGGCCTCGTAAACCGGCTGAACGAACCGGGTGATTACTGTACCGGAATCGATGATCGTACCGGCGCCGGAGTTCGAGTCAAACGTCAAGTAGGTAGGGTCGACGGGAACTTGTGTGGGACCGACGCTTACTCCGGTGAGATTGACGAAGTAAAGCGAAGGACGGTGAGAGCTACGGAGGAGTGGAGTGTATCTGATGGATCTCGGCTGGCCCATCGGGCCCAGTTTCAGGGAACCGGAGAAGTAGAAGGACCTGAAGCTAGGGAGGCAGTAGGAGAACACGCCTGAGTAAAGCGACGTCGTTTGGGAGATTAACGACGTGGGCCCGCGTCCGAGGCCCATTAGTCCTTGCGGTGGTAGAGAGTTCCCTGAGGCGGAGTTGATGCAGCCGAAGGAGAAGTTGGAGATGACGTCTGAGGCTAACGTCAGCGTGTCTTGGACGAGCGAGGCGGAGAATGACGAACCTCCGCCGTAGGATTGGTTGAAGGAGCAGACGGACGGTGGTGACGACGAGGAGGACGGGCACGTGAGGCCACGTGCTTGCATGCATTGTGAGGTGGAGCAAGAGACGGTTGAGTAGGTGGAGGAGGAGTTCGGGTTGAAGTAAGAAGTGTTAGCAGTGGTGGAACAGCCCGAGCAGCCGGTGCAAGGGAGCCATACGGCGTCGTTGCTGGTGTCTAGGACCATGAACATTAGCTGAGGAGGAGTGCCGAGTCTGGCTCGGACGACGTAGTTGCCGGTGTGGAGGAGCTGGTTGGCGGAGGCGACGGGAACGGAGGTTCGGTTGGGTTTGTCGGCGACGAGGCTGGAGAGGTAGGCGAGGCGGTGAGAGTCTGCGGAGGCCATGTGGAGGACGGTGTCCATGACGGAGGTGGAGGTAGGGTTTGCTGCGAAAGGTGAGCATCTGGCGTTAACGGGGATGATCGAGAGATCGTCCGAGCCATCGGGAGCTGCGGTCGCACATGTGTCACGTGTGGCGGTGGTAAGCGTGGACGGCAAGAGAAGGGCTAAGAGGAAGAAGAAATGGAGAGTTGAGAAGGCCATGGTTTTGAGATAATGTGGTGTTTTGTGGATATAAGATAATTTTCTTTGAATGTGTGATGTATATATATGGCAAAAGTGATACCGCAAAATACGAAAATGTCCCTGAACGTCGAGGTGTGGTTGGTGGATCCGGTCCGGTCACTCCTATCTGGACTGGCAGGCAGCACTACTTGATCATTTTCACGTGAGTGATTAAAAAAAATGTAATGTTTGATTTTTCTTGGTGATCTGGTCAAAACTACTCCCTCCGTTTCAAATTATATGTCGTTTTAGAGGAAATTTTTTGTTTCAAAATAAGTGTCGTTTTCGGTTTTCAATGCAAAATTTATTGACAATATTTTTTTTTTCTATTTTTTTATTAGTTGATACATGGTTAGGTGTATTGGTAATAGTGTTTTTATTTTGGAAATATATAAAATTAAATATTTTCTTAATCTGTATGCATAAGGTTAGAACGACATATAATATAAAACGGAGGGAGTATTAGTTTTAGCATTTGCAGTTTAGCTAATACTATACCTTATGTAAATTTAAGCTTGCAAGTTACTAGACAAGTTTTCATTTTGCAGGAGTTTCAAGTAGCATATGTTTTGGCACAAAACCAATTAATTCTTTGAGGTTTAAACATACACTGTTGTGAGTTGTAACTTGAAAGCTTGAAATAAGATAAAAGTCACGAGGAGACAGAGTGTATATGTGGGGAAATAGCCAGAAAGTCAGTCAGGGACCCAAAGACATTGTTTGCATGTGAAGTGAAGTGAGTTTTTGGATAGTGATAAACAACAAAAACGAACCAATTATTTTGCTGCCATATCATGACAAAACTCTTAACAGTCTGTTTATTTTTGGTTCTTATTCCATTCTTTTTGTTCGGTTGCGACGAGTGCACTAATACATGTTCACTCCCAGACCTAGTGGTTGTTTTCTTTAATAGAATCTGATATTGTTGCACGAGTTTATAAAAATTCATCCAGTGTCACCGTAGTTAACCGTTATTAACATTATTTCAGTTTATGTTTCGTGGATCTTTGACGTGAACTTTCAACACTAGATAAGAAAAAGTTTCACAAAAGTTGTAATAAAAGAAAACAGTCCATAGTTATGCAAGTCCGTGAGCATCCCTTATCGTGTTGTAATGGAAAAATCGACTTTTCGTCTTTTTCTCTCGTGGTTTGTTCACGAGAAATTTTAACGTATTTTATAGTATAGTGCTGAAGAAAATGTCATAATCTTTCTTTTTATCTCATGTCCCAGCAATATAATATGAATTCACATAGAGATCCTCAGGTCCAATTATGTATCCTAGCAATTTGCAAAATAGCCCTTAAAATGATGGATGCGACGGCAACTCACATCATTTAACTTTCACCATATGTCAATAGAAACGATGAATATGAGTACAGCACATATTTGAGTACAACACAAATTCTGAGCCCGAGAGACTGATGATCCAACCAATATGAGTACAACACACGTATTTGAGTACAACACATATTCTGAGACTGAGACTGATGATGCACCCAATGTTTCTGTAGATATTAAATTTTACATTCACACACCAATGCCTTAACATGTAAAAACACCTTGGATACTTCGCTTTGCTTCCATAGCTTCACAAACATACAAAGATGGGTTTGATATCCCCTTTGCATATGCACACATATCTCCTGAGAAATGAAGATGATTGGATGGCTCTGTTAGATAGTCTGTCGACAGACTTTGACATTGATAAAATCTAGAGATATAAAGTTGTAAAGGAACTATTGAGAAGCCCTTCTCAAGATCATGGAAAATTATTATGTTGGTTTGGATATAAAGAATTGAGCATGTAGATTAAGACTGATGACCAATATAAAAGGAATGAACAATCGAATGGGGTGCCGGACATAATCTTCAAAAAAGTAAACTCGTTTACCTGATCATTCAGGAGAATCCTCCTTGGGTTTAATTATTACAACAGGACACTGAGCGTGGTTGGTGCAGTAGTTGCTTACACTTCCCAAAAACATCCTATTTAAGGGGAAAAAAAACTGGATTCAACACTGGCATTTGCTCCACTAAATAAGATTAGCGTATTAAGGAAAAACATCAAATATGGATCTTAAACGGGAAAAATATTCCTGAAGTAGTATTTGCTGGATTAGCAGAGAAATGGCTAAATCTTAAGTACAGGTTAACTGCCTTAACCATGTCCGAGAAATTTACTTAAACATTTGTTCATTTCTTCTGCTAACTGAGGAGATAAATTCAGAAAACATAGCAAGTTCCATATCCGTATCCCACATGTAACTCAAGCAAAACATTCTCGATCAACACTCATACTTACTTAAAAGAGTTTTTTCTGCATTATAAATCAAACATGCTGCAAAAGTTATATATAACATAACCCTTCCAAACAAACAACCAGAAGAAACTGCAGCAACTTCAAGGATTTGATCAAGCCTAGCTTAGACCAATCTCTTATTCTAACTACAGTCTCAATTTGAAGCAGATTCTAGTTCATACACAGACAGGCAAAGATAAGAGACTATTCATTTAGCATAGCAACCAAGATCAAACGCCTTGAATTATGATTTGTAGATTTCATCAGTTCACCAAAAACACAAAGCAATTAGATCCCAAGTGTAGAAGAAGAAGAGATTGATAACCTCTTAATAGGGCCATAAGCACGAGAACCCAAGACAAGTAGATCAGCGTTCAAATTCTCAACAGTCTCGCAGATCTTATCCTTGGGATCTCCAACAACCACTTGCGTTTTCACATTCACCTGTGAATCACCACAACTTCCCTCATCAATCAACACACTCGTACAGATCAATCAAATGATAAGCAAATCGGCACTAGATCTCAAGACACCACTCACCGATCTATCAGCATAGATTTGACGAGCGTGCTCGAGTATAGCATCCGTGATCCTCTTCTGGTGTTGCTCGATCGCAGCTGCGAAAGCAGGAACCTCCACATCACCTTCATCCAAAATCTTCCAGAGTCAATTCAAACAAACGGATCCATAAACTTAGTAGTAACGAAGACTCAACTGGGACCACCGAAGGGGATTGCGCCGGGGTTGACTCCGGCGGCGATAGAAGGCGAAGGCTGGACGTGGAGGACGACGAATGATGATGATGAATCGGGAGAAGACGATGAGAGCTTGAGGTTGTCTAGCGCCCACTTCAGAGCTTCCATGCTCACCTCGCTTCCATCTACCGCCACGACGACGCACGTCAAGCTTCCCGAGACATCCATGACGACTTCCTTTCAAAATTTCAATCTCTCTTCTCTATGGTAAACGGAGTTTCAGTCTTGTGGATCAATGATGGCGTCCACGTCACCACTATTTAAAAAATCACGGCCGAAGAAGAAGGGTAGATCCGTAGTTTCATAGCTGAATTATGCAGTGAAGATATTAGATATAAATAGAGTGGAGTGACGTACGCGCGTGGAATCCAGACGCGCGAGCATTCGTTGTTGACTTGTTTCATTTTTGGTGTCTCTCCTCTCTCTCACTGGACCCTCGATTGCGATCGCCGATCTCCGGCTTAGATTGTCTGTTTCTCCCCGCGAGATTTTCCTAGCGATGAAGAAAAACATTGACGTCTTCGATTTCAACGAAGAGGACGAGCTCGCTGAGTCCGCTTCTGGAAAGCTATTGGAAAAAACCGCAAGCCCTAGCTCGTCCGTTTCTCCGGTTCTGCAATGCCAACGCATCCAAAGCTGTACGTCTCTGCTCTTCTCCTTCTTCCTTAAAACTCCAGCGGAAGCTTAGCTGAGAATTTTCCAAAATCTATTTAAAAAATTTCGTACTCTTATCGTAGAATTGAATGAACATTGCTTTGTTTCTGGAGCATGTATGAGTTAGTGATGCTATACTCTCATATGATACTAGTAATTTTTGGTAAGCAGTGTACTATTTTATCTACCGAGGCGTTGAGGCGAACAGTTTGGTTGTGTATATGTTTGCATCATATATGAACGCTTATGAACATGGTTAATTGCTGTCAGTTTGCGAGGACGAACCTGCTCCGAAGGAAGAATTAGAAGGCGCGAGTTGTGAAGAAGCTGCTGCTACTGCTGTAGTCGATCGTCATTGTGAAGATGCTCCTGCTTTAGCAACAGAAGCTGAGGATTCAACCAGAGGCCATTTGATCGGAACAGATGTAGATCATGGATTGATGCTTGGTTTGAATTCTGAAGAAGACCGTGCAAAAGAAGCAGATGCAGATGACGATAGTCAGGGATTGATGTTTGGTTTTGATACTGAAGACCACATAAAAGAAGAAGATGGAGATCATGGATTGGAAAGTTTCTCTTACCAGCCAAGCGCTAAAGGTTACTACGCCGAATCTTCATCGTATAGTCAACCCCACCTTAACTCACCACTTTCGGATTCTTCATCCAGTGTATGTACTCTATCTTGTATTTCCTTTTTTTTTTCTGTATGTGAGAAAGCCTTTAAAAAAATCTAACTTGTGTTTTTAACCTCTCTACATGTGCAGGAGGAGCGAACGGATATGAAGTCATCTACTGACGAAAGCTTGAGTGATCGATCAGCATTAAGTGAAGCTTCTGATTCAGAAGGCGATGAAGGTACATATTACAAGCTTTTCATTATATTTCTTTATATGTATGATTTGATGTCCTCCTATGTCTATCTGGCTATTGATTTCAATTTTATATGTGCTGAAAGATTGGATGGCTGAACACTGCTTCGATGACATGGAAAAGGTAATGAGTTTTCCTGTTTCTTAACCGATGGCTTTAGATCTTCCGTCAAAATTTTTAGCCTTTAAGACCATCTTGTCTGGTTGCAAAAATATAATATTTATTCATTTTCTTCTTTCATCCCCTACATGACACATGATGATACTTGTGTGATATTTTACGTGTTTCGTTCATAATTTAGGTTGTGGTACATAGATGAAAACAATGCAACCATCTTTCTTTAGCCTAATTATTTTAATTATTTCGCACTTTGTTGTTTGTGTGCTTAAAAATTTCATGTCAACGCGTATAATTATGAGTTGGAATATGTGTATTCCTCTTAGCAACATTTCTAATGGGACTGGTTGATTGTTTATACATCTCGATGTATTTTTATATTAGAGTAAGGCTACTTTAAATGGTGCCGTCATGTAAAAAGTAAGAGTTACAACTTCCAAGTAACCCTTTCCACTTTGCAGATCGACAGAAAAACGGCTGTTATGATGATTCCAGAGTATGTTGTGCTTAAGGATATGCCTTGTGCTGCCTCTCTGGTAATCTTTTCATGCAATGGAATCAAAATAAAGTGCTACCTTGATAATAATGAAGAAGGGCCATTCTGTTGTGAATTTGGAGTTGAAGACATAGTTAATATTCAGTACAATTGGTACCAAAATGTGAGTTTTTCATTTATGGTGTGCTTTTAGTTTGAAAGATAGTTGATGGGCTCACTTTCTATTTTGCATATATGAACCTCTATCAGTTTTACAATTTTTGCTGGTCGCTTTCATAGGTTGGTCTGATTATTCTCAGAATTCGAGTTCTATTAAAGGACGAAAAATGCCATGAAGATATGCAACACACAACAGGTATGCTTACTTGCTCAGTTATTTTATATACGCTATCTGGGTTTATCACAGAATGTTCCCCTGCAACTAGTTATCTTGTTAAAATCGTATATACAATAACTAGTTGCAGGACCTAGAGTCATAAAAGAAATGTTTATTTGATTTTAATTTCAGCAAAAATCGAACAGTGGCTTTTTTAAGCCTCAGCTCTTTCTAACACTAGGGGATCCCTCTTCTAACTTTTATACTACTTCGTTTGGTTTGATTTCCAGACATTGAGGAGTTAAAGTTTGCAGTTAAAGATCACAATTGGCCTGAGAAGCAACAACAAATTAACTCGCTGCATGTGAAATACCCGGCTGTATGGAGTGCTGATCTCGAGTAAGCTTCTAAAATTACGGAACGCTAATTGGAAACACATTCTTCTTGCCACTTTCATTTTAAATTTTTTGATTACATGCTATGATGACAAGAAATTTTATTTGCTGAATAACTACGAGTATGAGTCATTTGGTTGGAACCGTATGAGGGGAGAAAACCTTAAGTGAATAGCAAACTGGACCAAATATTAGTAGAAGGGCACTGGACCCTTATTTGGTTTTAGTTACATTCTGAGTACTTTGGTGACTGATTGTTCTAAGTCATCCATGACTGTTTATTTATTGTAGTGAGGACGTGGAAGTATCAGGGGGAAACTTGCATCAACGGAAGCGTTATTTTCCACGGTAAGAGGGATCTAATAGGAGTTGTATTTTATATCCTTTTGGAACCAGACGCTGTCTTCTGTTCTGGGTAAATATTTACAAAGTACGTTGCTACTTATATTCTATGGCTCTCTGAAGTAGATAACTGAAAGAATTTAAACCACTGGGAGGTGGCATTTCATATTGAACTGCGAGTTTTATGTTGTCTTTTCAGCTTTGATGAACCCTTTGAGGATGTTGTCTATCCAAAGGGAGATCCAGATGCTGTTTCCATTTGCAAAAGAGATGTTGAGCTCTTGCAGCCAGAGACATTCGTGAATGACACAATCATTGACTTCTATATTAAGTAAGTTCTCGAACTTGATGGAATGTTGACAGATAGTATAGGCTCTAGCATGTGTTGTAGTGACTATTTGGGTTTGTATTAAATTATTCTTTTGACACAGTTGAATCTCTTGCTTAGTTGATGGTATTACGCAATTTTACTATTGAAGTCTTAGTGAAATCTTCTTGTGATGCTAACCTTAATTATTAACAGCTTAGTTTATTTTTACTATTCCAGTTATTTGAAGAATCAGATTCAAGCGGAGGAGAGACAGAGATTCCATTTCTTTAACAGCTTTTTCTTCCGGAAACTTGCTGATCTCGACAAAGATCCATCGAGTATAGCCGATGGAAAGGCTGCCTTTTTACGTGTCCGGAAGTGGACAAGGAAGGTGGACTTGTTTGGGAAGGACTTCATTTTTGTTCCGGTGAATTTTAAGTACGAACATTTTTACGGCACTTTTATTTATGTTAGATGTGTGTATTGAGTTCTGAATCTGACACTCCTAAATGGTAATGACAGTCTTCACTGGAGTTTGATAATCATATGTCATCCTGGTGAAGTGGCTAATTGTGCAGGTAATGTCACATGTTACTTTATTTGTTACTATTTCATTATCATTCAGCTTATTGTATTGTGTTGGATTCTGCAGATCTAGACTTAGATGACTCCACAAAAGTACCATGCATATTACATATGGATTCTATAAAAGGGAGCCACGCAGGGCTTAAAAATCTTGTCCAAAGGTATGTTTGGCAGCGCTACATATACGTTTCTCCTTGCCCAACGAGATGCTAATATATTTTCTTGATCCTGTCTTTACCTTTATCCGTTTGAGAATATGTTGTAGCTCCATGCTCTGATCCTTTTGAATTAAGTGTGGAATTATAACCATGTTAGATTTAAGCTAGTAGTGCAAGTTGCTAACAACAACATTATACCGACTTTAGTTACTTGTGCGAGGAGTGGAAGGAAAGGCATAAGGACACATCGGATGATATTTCTTCCAGATTCATGGATTTGCGATTTGTCTCACTTGAGGTCTGGCCTCTAGTCTTTAAATCTTTTGCCTGTAGGCCCCTTTATACGTTCAGTATCTATTGTGAAACCCCTTTTCCCTGTGATATAGTTTATGTGATATCTCTTGCTCTATCTGTTTCAGTTGCCACAGCAGGAGAACTCGTATGACTGTGGCCTCTTTCTGCTGCACTATTTGGAGCTATTTCTTGCTGAAGCTCCCCAAAATTTTAGTCCTTTCAAGATATACAATGCTTCCAACTTTGTAAGTCTATGCTCTAATTGGTACCCCTCTCATGTATGGGATCGAAAGAGTCAGAACATATAGTTTCTAAATGGAGCTGAACTAAGAACAGCTGGATTTGTAGTTTTTCAGTCTCTTTATTTGCTGATCATGCTTTTTCTCTGTTTTTCTTCCAGCTTTATCTAAACTGGTTCCCTCCTGCTGAGGCCTCATTGAAGCGTACTCTGATTGAGAAGTTAATTTTTGAACTCCTTGAAAACCGCTCACGGGAAGTGATGGATGAACAGAACCAGTCCTGCGAAAGTCCAGTGGCCGTCAATAACAATACTGGCATCGAGGTTCTCTCTGGGAGATGCACCCCCTTGATAGACTGTAACGGGAATATGACACAGACGCAAGACGAACAAGGAATTGAAATGACTCTGCTTGAAAGATCTTCCATGAGGAACGTGCAAGCTGTTGATGATTCCGGTATGGTTCTGAGGGATTTATTCGATGCAGGAGTAAACAACCCAGGATCGTTACTTGGACAACTACAACAAACATTCGAGGAACCAGCTTCATTTTATCAGGCAACAGAGGTACTAAATAACTATGTAAGCTAATAATCAGATCTCTTGATTTCGGACATTTTTAATTTTCTTATTTTCCTCTGATTTTGGGCAGCAAGTAGAGATGGAAAGTGGTGAACAGTTTATGTGTCTGAACTCTGGAGAGGACAACTTTCAACGAATCACTGGAACTGAATCTCCGAGAGCATCTGTCTCGTTCTCTTCATTGAACCTAACTATGATGCCGGCTCAGAAGGAAGGTGAGGCTGATTCGTTATCTGAAGCCTCTAATGATTCAGAAGATATTGGTATCATAGAAGACAGCCCTATGGAAAATATTCGTGAAGCAGAAACCGATGAGAGTCCATCAAGAGAGACGGTCTCTTTATTTTCTGCAGCCCTGGGTCCTAGCACTGACCAGAACACTGAGAGTGAAGAACCCGCATCTACTCACAACGAGCTTGTGGTTGCATCGAGTCAAGATGGCCGAGACGAGGAGAAGCAATTGGAGAATGGTCTTGGGGTTGGGGACAAGACGAGTGAAGATCTTAGAATTGGAGACAAGACAAGTGAAGATCTTGGAACTGAGAACAGGATGAGTGAAGATCTTGCAATTGAGGGCAAGACTAATGAAGATCTTGCAACTGAGGACAAGACCAGTGAAGATCCTGGGATTGAGGACAAGACGAGCGATGATCTTGTTATTGGGGCAAAGACGATTGAAGACGTTGGGGATGATTGTGATGGGAAGGAGAAGGAGCGAATGGAGGACGAAGAAGAGAAGCGAGCTGCAAAACGGCCGAGGCTATCTTCCACAGGCGAAGTTGAGGAGATGGAGATAAATTGATTGTGACATGTATTAACTTTGTCTTGGGTCTTTTGATTAGTTAGAAGGATTTAATATCAACCAACACGTTGTAGGAAAATGTTTATAGCGATGAAAAATATATTTCATCAGTATGATCAAAACCAAATCACATTCTCAATTTTTGTTTGGATCGGTTTCAACACCCATAATTTATAAAAGGTAGAGCGTTTGTAACTAATGGTTGTAGCGGTCGGATGTCTTGCCTGTGCTTTCTGTTATCATTTCCGTATAAACAGCAGAAGCAACTCTCATCAATCTTTGCTTATCAATCTAAAATCACTAATTATGGAAACGTGCAAAGGATTATCTTAAGCACATAAAGCCCATAAAAGTCCAAGTAGAGTGATATAAGGCCCAAGTAAATGGCCCAACATGTGACAAAAGCGCTTAAATAATCTCTCTCTCGCTCGGCTTTCTCCCAGCATCACTGAGTTGCCGACTAGTGAGCATCTTTCTCGCTCGTCTCTTTCTCGGTGCCCAATTAACCATTCTTCTCAACAAGATGACTGCCAATGAAGTTCCCTCTGGTGAGATATTCTCTTCTTCTACATGCTTGCTTACCTTTGTGGTTTTCAATTTTCATGCTTTTTTCAGTTCCTGCTCGATTACAAATTAGTTTGCAGTTTTGATTAGTTAAAACGGTGTATCTTCTTCCCTTGTGTGTGTCAAGCATAGATTTCTCTGGAAAGCTTTCGGGATTTCGCAATTTCCATCCTTTCCATAGGGGTAGGATTTGTATTCAGCTCTCTTAGGAACAAAAGAAGGCTTTAGTTTCCTTCTTCATTCTTCTGAATGTGATTGGTCATACATATAGTTTCTTTAGGACTAGTGCCCACGTGCTTTTCCCTGGCTCTGTTTTGAGTTTCGTTTTGCAACTTGTGATCTTTGCATCATAACACGCTAGGGTTTTTCAATGCTCTTTCTCGTTTTATATATATATAAATGATTTAGATTGAATCACTGGTAACCCCTGGTCTTTACTAACCAGACTATGATCTTTCCCCTTCGTTTTGAAGGTTTTTCTTGCTCAGGTGTTTCGAATTGCTATGTCTTCAAAAGCCGGTTGCAGGAATATGCTCAGAAATACAAGCTTCCAACGCCTATTTATGAGACTGTCAAGGAAGGCCCTTCCCACAAATCTATATTTCAGTCGACAGTGATAGTCGACGGTGTCAGATATGATTCCTTGCCTGGATTCTTCAACCGTAAGGCTGCCGAGCAATCAGCTGCCGAGGTCGCTCTCCAAGAATTAGCCAAATCCAGTGAGCTAAGCCAATGTGTCTCACTACCTGTTGTAAGCACCTCTTTCTTATGTTTATTGATTTTGATTTTAAGTCTTATGCAGAGAGGTTTGTAGTAACTAGCCCAGAGGGTTGGCTGTGAGTTGTAGCTTTGATAGCTCATCAACAGACGTTATAGTTAGTTTGAGAGTTGAAGGTTTATAAGGTAGGTATGAGAAATGTTGTAGGGTGTCATTCTGTATGTGTTTAGGGTCTTGGTTTAGGTAATGATCCAGACTCCGACAGCTTAAAGAGCCCACTAAGTAATCAACTCTCTTCTATTGGGTAGTTCTTTGATAACTTGAGTGAAGATGAAGTTTACCTGTTTGAATTTTTATCAGATTATTGTACATAACAAACATCGAGCAGGGATTCTTAGACTCTCTTTCTGTATGTTTATTGCATTTTGACTCTCTTTCTTAATGCAGCACGAGATGGGTTTATGCAAGAACCTTCTTCAAGAGTACGCTCAAAAGATGAACTACGCTATTCCACTGTACCAGTGCCAAAAGAGCGAGACTCCTCCCGGGAGAGCTCCACAGTTCACATGTACCGTAGAGATCGGAGGCATAAAGTACACAGGAGCTGCGACAAAAACCAAAAGAGAAGCCGAGATAAGCGCTGGAAGAACAGCTCTCATAGCGATCCAGTCAGAATCCAAAATCGACCTCGCCAACCACAGCACTCACCTCACCGTGCTTCCTTGTGAAAAGAAGACGGTGGAGGTAGCAAGCCCACAAGCGAAAGAAACCATCAAGACTCCAAAAGCCAGGAGGGCTCAGTTCAAAAGGAAGGCTAAGAAAGGAAAGCGCAAAGTAGCAGCTAAGGAACTTGAAGATAGCACCATCATCCCCCCTCCTCCTCAACCTACAGAGCATTGTCAAAACGACCAGGCAGAGATTGTTGTTGAGAAAACGCTAAACCTGGAACAACCTTCTTTGTTCATGAATGGATTTAAGGAGGAGGCAGAAGCATTTGCGAGTGTGGTGGAGACAGAAGCAAGCCAAGCATAAAGTCTTGTCTTTTGTGAGTGTGTGTGTGATTGTAGTTGTTTATGATAGCCATTTTTTATAACTTATAATTGGTGTTGAGACAGGTTGATGATTGAGAAGTGAGAAAAATACCTCTTGGGTCTGTTCCAAGTAGTGTTTCTTTGTTGTAGTATTAAGATACATGAGGTTACTTTGGTTATGAACAGAAAGGTCTTTGTCTACAACGCCATTTTGAGAGATGCTTCAGAAGTAATAGTTTGGGTTTAATTTGAGTTTTATATTAGTTTGGAGCGAAACCATAAAAGAATTAAGAATAGAGGGGTTTTAGTTTAAATTAATTAAAAACCTTCTTTGAATCAAATGGGCATGTATGCAAATAAATAAGCCCAACAGGCCCACTTACAGCAAACCCTAGTTTCAAGAACACATATAAATACTCACTGACGATATCATTTTGCTTCTTCGGCGATTTTAGGTTTATCACTTGTCGCGTCCCACTCGAGAGAAAAAAATGCCGGCGGGTCATGGAGTTCGTGCTAGGACAAGAGATCTGTTCGCTAGAGGGTTCAGGAAGAAGGGTACAATTCCATTGTCTACCTACCTCAGGACCTTCAAGGTTGGTGACTACGTCGATGTTAAGGTGAATGGTGCGATCCACAAGGGTATGCCTCACAAGTTCTACCACGGTCGTACCGGTCGTGTCTGGAACGTCACCAAACGTGCTGTCGGTGTCGAAGTCAATAAACAGGTCTGAACGAACAACTCACACCTCTTTGTCTTATTTGCTAATTTACATCCTATCAGAGTTTTGTCTTGATTCCGACACACTGATGGAAATAATATCTGATGAATTAAGATTAGAGCTCGTAAAATGTTAATAGTTTACTCTCTTCAGGCCTTAACATGCATTGTCTCTGATCAATAAGTCATTTGTGCATTAATAGTGATTATATTGATCGGATTAATGATTTGATAGATAATATGTTTGGCTTCATGTTTATTGCAATGTGTCATTTGTTCTCATGACTATGGCATTGCTCTACTTTGGCCATAGTGAAGACATTCGGTTTAGTGTTAAGTTCTATTAGTGTGTATTAATGTTGTTTATTGTTCTGTTTCAGATTGGCAACAGGATCATAAGGAAGAGGCTTCATGTGCGTGTGGAACACGTGCAGCAGTCAAGGTGCGCAGAGGAGTTCAAGCTGAGGAAGAAGAAAAATGATGAGCTCAAGGCTGCAGCTAAAGCCAAAGGTGAGACAATAAGCACCAAGAGGCAGCCTAAAGGCCCCAAACCAGGATTCATGGTTGAGGGTATGACCTTGGAGACTGTCACTCCTATCCCTTACGATGTCGTCAACGATCTCAAGGGTGGCTATTAGTTTTTCTACTTTCTTCCCCCTCCCCCAGTGTTTTGCTCAGACTTTTTTGGCTGTTTCTTGTTCGTTATTTGAGTGTTCTTCATGTGCTTTAGCTACAATTACATTATGCAAATTCAGACACAGAGAAGCAGAAATTTTATCTCGATTATAAACTATCATTTCCTCAATCTCTTTCTGATTTTTCTATTTCAAAGTATTATCTTTTGCTATTATCTTTTTTAGTTGTTTCAAAATCATTTATCAACTATACATTATGCAGAGCACCAAATCCACCAATATATACAAAATTATGAATGAGATGCGAGTAAATGAAGATAATCCACGACGGTATACCTGATAAACGAAACATTTGTAATCAAAAACTTCAATCAGAAAAGAGATGTGTGAGGATGAAGATGAGATTGACAGTGGGATTATAGCGAACACCTTTACAATTAGATGCTAAGCATCTCATCACAATACGGTTGATGTTCTAAGTTCTAACCCTGATAAGTTTCATTGCTCGACGGTTAATTTCACTTGAGTCCGAACCGTATAATTGCATTTGATTCTTTGATTTTAGAAGTATTATTAAGATACATATTATAGAATAGATCGTTACTTTTCCAATGTAATTGGGTTGACATAGGCCCATATATGTGAAAAAACGCAAGGGCCTTGACATTTTCCACAAGCCCATAAAAATAACAGAAAAAACAAGAAATTAAAAAAAATATAAAAAAAAGCGGCGAGACTCTCTTTTCTCTCACATAGTGCGTAGGGCTTTTGACTCCCTACTTCTTCTTCTTCCTGTGGCCACTCTCCCTAACACAGTCCACACCTTCTTCTAACGAAGAAGAGAGAGCTTTCTCAACCTTGAGATCGGCGTCAGATCCTCCGCCGCATCCTCTCTTCACTATCCCCGGTCAGTCTCTTCTCTCACACTTTTCCATTTCTCATTACTTCATTGTGTATCTACTTGTGCGGTTCTGAAACAATCTGAGCTTTGTGATGATTATACAGAGTGTAAAAAATGATGGAATCCGGCATTGGTTTCGCGGCGATGGAGGAGAGGATCCCTCCGGGAAGTTTCTTCCAGTTTCCTCTCTCAGGATTCCGTGCTTCTCCCAATCGATCTCCTTGTCCTCCCACTAACCGTGAGAGGTTCCAGTTTTCTCTCTCTTTCTTCTTTAGAAGCTTTCTCTTTTAATGTGTGATGTGTGGATCGTGATGAGTGAGTTAGTAGCAAATCGAAGTGTGGAGTTGGTGGGGTTTTGTTCTTTTGGATTGGTAGAGTGTTAAAAATGATTCCTTTAGGTTAAATGTGTATTACATTGTGAGCCGCCTGTAAACAGAACTGCAGCATCCATTGGAACTTGCTTTTACATTTCTTTAAACCTTAGTAGCTAATCCAAGTGTGTGTGTGTGTAGAGTTGGTGGGTTTTGTTATTTCGATTGGTATAGTGTTAAAAATGATTCCTTTAGGTTAAATATGTCTTCTGTGATTCCAATGTGAGCCACTCAGAATCCATTGGAACTTACATTTCTTTGAAAATTTAATTCAGGTACTTGGCTGAGTTATTGCAAGAGAGACAAAAGTTGGCTCCTTTCTTGCAAGTTATGCCACATTGCTGCAGACTACTCAATCAAGGTGGTTTCTTTTTTTTCAACTTGAGATGCTCACTGATGTTAAAGTGTTGCACTTTCTTTCGTTATATTTAACCTTTTCATTTGATTGGTTTCTTGCAGAGATAAGGAGGGTTACCAGTCTTCCTGATCTTGATAGATATGAGAACGGCAGTCCATTTAGATCGGTTGGCCAGCCGATTAATGGGAAGGTTGATTTAGACGGATGGTCAATGATGCAAGGAGAGGTAATGGCATCAGATATCAGACTCTTAAGTTGTAAAAGTGATTGTGCTGCTATGAATTCTGAAATTAAATATTGTTTGCTGGCTTTCTTCAGGATAATTTTCATCTCCAGAGAGGCTCTCCGTTTCGTGCTCCTCCTCCTCCAGTGGGCTGGGTTGGGATGCCAGGACTCCACGCTCCTCCAATTGTGAAAAGAATTATTAGGCTTGATGTGCCAGTTGACAAATTTCCAACCGTAAGTATTAGGTAAATATATTATTAGTGGTTTGATCTTCAACTAAAATCATTGAACTTGGCAGTATAACTTTGTTGGGAGGATTCTCGGGCCACGTGGGAACTCTCTGAAGAGAGTTGAGATAGCAACACACTGTAGGGTGTTTATTAGAGGGAGAGGATCCGTGAAGGATACTGTCAAGGTATGGTTCCTTGTTTTATTGATTCTCTGAGACATCCCATTTCATCATTGTAAGTCTAGGTGACTTTCCCACAGTTCAAAACTTCACTTCTCATTTTAACTTGCTAAGCTGCTCTATTATCATGCATTGAATATTCTTGGCTGTAAAAACAATATGTTATGATACATTTTCTTCTGCATTATCAACTATGTACTCCTTTTCACTTTAGAATACATTTGAAATCTGAAAGCTTTTTTTTTTTTGCATTTCTCTTCAAAGTGCATAGGGAAAACTTCTGAGTGAAAATATGAAGTTCGTTTCTTTGAGTCTTTTTCTTGTGTCAAGGCTCATCCGTTTAGTCTTTATACTTCCCTGCAGGAGGAGAAGCTGAAAGGTAAGCCAGGGTACGAGCATCTCAGCGAGCCACTACATATACTGATCGAAGCCGAGCTTCCAGAGGACATAATACACTCTCGACTGGAGCATGCAGTGCATTTCCTGGAGTCTCTCCTACTGCCAATTGTACATTCTTCCGACAAAAAAATCCAAACATCTCTCTCTATATCTGTTTGTTACTTCAAACTTTTTTGCTCACATCGTTTGTTCTCTCTCTCTCTAATAGGATGAATCAATGGACCATTACAAGAGGGAACAGCTGAAGGAGCTAGCAGCTCTGAATGGTACTCTGAGGGAAGAGAGTCCGAGTCTGAGCTTGAGCCCTTGTTTGAGTCCAAGCATGTCTCCTTTCAACAGCAAGCGTGCCAAAACCGTACAATAAAGATGTTTTACCCGAGAGATGATCAAAAGTTCAAATGGCATGGGCGTGTGTTGTGGGGGCAGGAGAAAAGGCTGCTCTCTATGCATTGGCTCTTAATCTTATCTGGGAGGTGACAATGTTCTAACGTTTGAGACACGTCAATTAACTTCTTTTTTTTCTTCCTGTCATTAAGTTTATTCTTTATTTTATGAACATTTTTGTTGGCTAGCAGAGATGACCAGTAACCACTGCGTAATAAACTTAATAATGGTGTTTTTTTCTTAATGAAATGTAATCTCTTTCTGAATCATGTAACGTCTTTTAAAGTTTGAAACAAATATTGATTTCAATTCGAGTCTTTTGAGTTTTGAATGAATCTATTTTTCTTACATGTAAAAGACACAACCAAATATACATATATTTGTGTTTAATCTCGAAGGCCTAATTCAACCTCCAATTCATCATCTTCCTCAAAGAGTTTCAACAGTCGAGCATACTGCTCGTCTCTTTTCTTCTTCTGCCATAGCTTGTATAGGAAGAAGGAGAACATAGCTACAGCCACAAATCCGACCAGTATAAGGATTACTTTCGTCCCTGTTCTGCTGGAAGAAGTGTGAGACTCTGCCTTAGCTCCTGTGTTTGCATTCTTGGAATCACCTGACAGACCTGGGCAAAGACAATAGATGGTATCTTAGCCTGTAAACGAGGAGAAGTAAAGACAACAGAGAGGAACATCAACTGCAACAATCAATATACAGAATGTGCAGCATAAAGCATTACTCTTTTAAAGAACATGGACTACACATCAAAAAGATTATCACTTTTACCATATCACTTACACACAAGCAGCGTCACCATCAAACTGCTCATGGAAGTAATAAACAAAAGAAAGTAAAAAGACTTTGCAGACAAGCTCTTCAAATTAGCAAAACCAAACCCACGAATTGAACGATAACACATGTTCTCTTCACTAACTAAAGAACAAGTTTACTGTTTTAGTAAGTATTATGTGTGGCGAAGTGTTTCTAAATTGCTTAAGATTTACTAACACAGATACAGTCCTCCCTACCTCTACATGTTTCAATCCTGATTGCGAAAGAACAAAAGATGTAACCTTATGCCTAGAGATTTAGAAAGAGCTTCAGCTAACAATTGACATAAATCTAAGACCTTTGAAAAACAAATCAGATAGATCTGGAGAAAGACGAGATACCTAAGACGAAGTGCAGGGCAATCGAAGCGAAGAATACCACGCGCCGCCATGAAAGACCACTCGACGAGGTCCCTCTCATCTTTCTCTATACCTGTGCAATCCCTCCCTCTGCCTCTCTCTCGATCTCTCTCTACCGATGAGGCTTTGCTTGTACGCAATGTGGGATCGATCGTGTTTGCGCTGTAGCAAAGAACAGATTCTAGTGGTAAGATTCAACTTTTTTTATTATGTGGCATCCATTAATGTTTTACATTTAGTAAAGAACATGTAACTAAATACATCATCATCATACGTACCTAATTTAGGGAAATCGGCCAATTCCTACATCAACTGAGGACCGCGGTCCCGATCAGTACACATACTACATACCTGTGCTAAAACATACATCAATTAACGTTTTTTTTAAATTTCATACATCAACTAAGATTTTTACGTTAATTCATACTTTGACCGTCATACCGTTAGTCAAAAGGTAACGGTGCTGACGTGGCTTTTATCTTTTATTTAATTAAATTTTTTAAAGAGGTATTCGAACCCGAGTTAACCACTTGGTAGCAGATTTCCTCAACCACTAGGCCACACAAGATAATTGTTTATGATATTTATTGTGTCTTACTTAAATCTAATATATTTTGTTCATATATATTTCTAATTATCTAGAATTTGTTCCACAAAATATATATAAATTCTAAGAATTGTGTTTGATTACCTTGTTTTTATTGTGTTCTAAATGTTCTTTACAATTTCAAAATAAAAATTTTTAGAATAGAAAAATTATTTTCAAAATTTAAAAAGAAAATACGAAAGAAATTGAAAATAAATTTCCAAAAATTATTATAAAAATTTTAAATTTGAAAACATATAAATCCAAACTATTTCGTAGATATATATATATATATATATATTTATTTATTATTTATTATTTATTTAAAATATAAAAAGAAAATAGGAAAAAGTTTTTTAAAAAAATGAAAAACTTTCGAAAGTTTATTATAAAAAGTTTGAATTTTAAAACATATAACTTGAAACTATTCAAAAATATTTTTCGTTTATATTTTATTTTTTATTTTTTTATTTTTATTTTTTATTATTTAATAATTTCACAATTGTTTAAATATAAATAGTTATTTAAATAAATATATTTAAAGTACAAATAATTATTTAAATAAATAATAAATAATATAAATAAATAAATAATATATATATGAAATAGTTTTGATTTATATGTTTTCAAATTCAGACTTTTTATAATAATTTTTTGAAATTTATTTTCATTTTTTTAGTATTTTATTTTTAAATTTTGAAAATACTTTTTCTACTTTAAAATTTTAAAAATAAATTTTTTTAAGAAATTTTAGAACACAATAAAAACAAGGTAATCAAACACAATCCTTAGAATTTATATATATTTTGTGGAACTAATTCTAGATAATTAGAAATATATATGAACAAAATATATTAGATATAAGTAAGACACAATAAATATCATTACCAAATATATTGTGTGGCCTAGTGGTTAAGGAAATCTGCTACCAAGTGCTGAACTCGGGTTCGAATCCCCCCAAAAACACGTTTTAATTTTTTTAAAAAATAATTTAATAAAATATAAAAGCCACATCAGCGTCCGTTAAAGCCACGTCAGCATCCGTCACCAGTTGACTAACGGTAAGACGGTCAAAGTATGAATTAACGTAAAAGGCTTAGTTGATGTATGAAATTTTAAAAAAACGTTAATTGATGTATGTTTTAGCACAGGTATGTAGTATGTGTCCTGATCGGGACCGCGGTCCTCAGTTGATGTAGGAATTGGCCGATTTCCCTACCTAATTTACGGTACTTTTTTTTTGGTATCATGTTAAAATTTCAAACCTTTTTTTGGTAATTTACGTTACTTGCCTTGATAAATAGACGACTTTCTAAATAGACCCCTTAATTATTATTTTTTTTGTATATGCTAGTTTTTAGGGTAATTTAAATGATTTTCTGTCCTGCGGTTTCTGTCCGAACCAGCCGAACCAAACCAAAATTTTTGGTTTTCGGTTTGATTTTCAGTCTGATAGATTCTTTTAAAAAAAAAAATTATTTCCGATTCGGTTCGGTTTAGATTTAGAAAAAAAGTTAAAACAAAAATATCCAAAAATAACCAAACTGAATCAAATTTAACCAAAAAACCAAGTTTAACCAAAAATATCCTAATATTTTAAAGAAAACTATACAAAGATTAGCCGAAACAAAAAAAAATCAGTTATTTTTGAAATAAAAATGAAAATGAAAATCACAAACAACCGATAATCAAACACATCGAATCAGAATTTAATTCAGTTAGAATTGATTTTTAAAATTTTGATGTAAACCAAAACCG
Source organism: Raphanus sativus (assembly GCF_000801105.2). Lineage (NCBI taxonomy): Eukaryota > Viridiplantae > Streptophyta > Magnoliopsida > Brassicales > Brassicaceae > Raphanus > Raphanus sativus. The sequence continues at coordinate 1,499,459 of NC_079518.1, read as the reverse complement.
ACAGTTTGATTCGGTTCAGTTATGAAAAACCGAAATCACAAGGCTAATTTTCCGTGTTTATGCACATATATAAAACATATTTAAAATATATAATTTATAATAAGTGATTAATATTTTTTTATTTTGTAATTTAGATAATTTATAATTTATATGTGTGTAAGAATTTTCTAACATACTACTTATAAACATTTTGAATTTTTGATCGATTCAATTTTTCTTTTAAAAAAATATTAGATTTTAATCTCATAGTTTAAATGAATCTAAATAGGTTAAAATCAGATTAACTTTGTTCGTTACGGCGGGGAAAAGTCTTCCATTGCGCTTAATTAGAACAAAACCCAATAACTGGAGATTCCCTTGTCTCCACGATCCTTGACTTAAAATCATATCAACGGCGAACTATCTCTCTACTTTTTTCTTGATCGTATCGGAAAAAAGCACAAAAAGAGCTCACCGATTAGGTATCTCTGCAACTCTTCTTCTTCTTCTTCTTCTTAAACCTCTGTAAAAATGGCGGCATGGTCCGAAGCTGTTTTCAAGAAATTCGCGGCCACATATCATATTCTCCTACAAGCGACCCTGTTTTTTCTGCTGCTGATTCTTTTCCGAGAGGGGAAACCTGAGATCATCGATTTGGCCAACTTTGAGATCTGGAAATTAAATTTCCGCTCGATGATGGGGCTCTTCGCTGCCATGAATGCGTCTATTTATCTCACGTTTCGCAATCTATATGCCTACTGCTCTGATAGGGATCTCGAAGAGTTTGCTATTTTCTTCGGGATCTTAACGTTGGTATGTTTCCTCATGAACCTGTTCGGATTCTGGGGTATTATATGTCTACCGTTTTGTCCTCCCATTGTCTTTATGGGTTTGGAATTTGCAAATACCCCTTGATTCTTATTCCGAAGCGTCCAAGCATCTCAAAGTTTAACAAGGTAGTGTTATAACTACTTACATACACTTGAGCTTTCTCTCATCATCTCCCTCGTTTAATCTCTCGAAACTGTTTTGTTGTAAGATTGTGTCTCAGACTCTGGTTTCCTTTATAAAAGTGTTTACAGATTAGAACTATATTCATGCAGCTCCTCTATAAGTCCAGCGAAACACTATGTCTTTTATGTTTTACATTTGCATCGAAAGCATGAACCGATCAAGCAAACTCACCTTAGACTACTCCATGTCATATATCATAACAACACTGTGTCTTAAACATATATTAAATCGATGTCACAGCCAAAATGAAACATTAACAACAAAAAGGTAAAATAACAAGTATTAACTAGAAAAAAAGAACAGTAGAAGCAACACATTATCAAAAGAAAAGTCATAGAGCAAGAACACTATGGAGTATCAAACAAAACCAATTCTCTTTTTTTTTTTAATTCACTTGAAGCATTTGGCGTCCAAGAGAGCTTCGCCTTCAAATGGCTCTGCGTCTTCAATCATCTGGCTACCACGCTCCTTCTGTGCTTCGTCAGAGACATCAACCTTAGTCCACTCGTACAGCTCCATGTCATACACCTCGTCCATCACGAACTTGGGGATCTCTGGTCCACGGAACAACCACAAACCCTTCACCTTGAAGGGACCCTCTGACCCACAAATCAGCATCTTCCCAAAGGCGTATTTCCGTGCCAAGTCCATGCGCTGAAGGAACCCTCCTACCTTGTTGAGGGTGACAAACGACACCATGTTCTCGTCGTTGTACTTGTAGTCACAGAACCATAGTGAGTATCCCTCTGGGTCATACATGTCCCAGAACCCTGCATTGGCCAACAAAGATATTTAACATGGTGATGTGCTTCATATTGTAAGACTAGGTAAAGAGAATGATATCACCACACACCTTTAATAGCAACCTCACGGAAGTTAGATTTGGTGTTGGAGTAAAGCCTCTTCCACTCATCGAGAACCATTGGGCTTGGTGGTAGCAAGTCAAGAGGGTTCTTTGCTTTTGGCTTTGGCGCCTCATCCTCTTCAACAGGCTTAGGTGCCTCAGCTGCAGGGGCGGCTTCCTTTTTCTTAGGCTGTTCCTTGGGCTTCGCAGGCTGTCCGGCTTTCTTGATAGGAGGAACAGATTCAGTCTGTTTGACATCACCGACCACCTTCTTGAAGTTTGGTTGGTTGATCAAGGTCCAGAAGTACCTCTCAACGTGAGGGAAAGCAGAGGTGAAGCTCTTGGTCATGACACTGGTCATGCCCAGGTTCAAGCTGCAGACGGTGATGATATCAGCGAGGGTAACAGAGTGTCCAACAAGGTAAGTGTTGGAAGCGAGATGTGTGTTCAGAGCCTCGAGTCCTCTTTTCAGCGCAGAGATAGCAGCTTCCTCACTCTTCATTCATAAAAAAAGCAATCATGGATGAGAAACAATCACGTGGCTCTTTACTGATTTAGTGGAAGAGAGTGTACAACATCAAAAAGAGGCAACGGAAAGTAAGAGAAAGCTGCTTACCGGAGCACTGTATGGAAGATAGCCCATTCTAGGGACGAACCAGTCGAAGATGTGTGCGTAAATTTCCATTGTGGAGAAATCGATCCATTGCTCAATATGTGCCTGCAAAGTAAAAAAAAAAAAAAACATGTAGATAAACATCGCCAATACAAAACGAATAGAGAAGCTCTGGGGAACTTACATATTCGATGAGGGAGGAGCCGTTCAAGGAGTTGTCACCGTTCAATCTGCTTACTGCAATGCGATATCAAAAAAACAACACATCCATTAATACCCAAATGAGCAAGTAAAGCAGAGACATTAAGAGAGAGAGGAGAAATATTTAATTACCATAACGGGCAATGGCGTTGCTCTCAAAGATAGGACCGTCAGGAGTCTCAAGTACAGGAATCTAGGCAAGAGACAAAAACAGATACTGCTAATTAGCGTTAAGTCTTTAACCAAGACTCCAAAAAAAAAAAAAGATTAAAAAAAGAAACAGCAAAAGAAGAACCTTTCCCAAAGGGTTCATCTTGAGGAACTGAGGGGTTTGGTTGGTGACAAACATCTCAAAGCCAGGAGCCACATCGATCTTCACACCAGTGAACTCTGCGGCAATGAGTGCCTTCTCAGAGTTTTTGTTTCCCTTGTACGCGTGCATCACCTGTTTGTTAACACATAAAGAAAGAGTCAGGATAATGATTTTCTATGACCTCTCGAGCTAACAGAGGTTTTATCAAGTCTATATGTTGAGATTAAGTCGATCGATTAGCTAGTCTAGACAAGTGATCTAAGCTTAGAAAGCTGAGAAATGAGAAGAGAAGCTCACCAAAGCCATTGCTCAGATCGGAGATATATACCAAGCTTTGGTGCTACTGATAATCGGATCTGGTTCCAAGGAAAAAAACATCATAGTAGTGAGAGTTTGCAATTTGATACGATCATAGAGATGAACTAAATAAATAAAATGCTAAGCTAAGCTAAGCTCGATGGATGTGCTTACCAGGAGGTGGGGAGTGTTAAAGTGGGAGAGCTAGTGGGAGAGGAAAAGCTAATGAGTGAGTGAGGCGGAGATGTGTATTTGGGTTTTTATAATAATGTATGTGGTCTCGGGGGAACAGCCGCTGGTTCTGGGGTCGGTTCGTTTCGGTTTGATTCTGGTTTTTTCGTTTAATATAATGTCCTACCTACATTACATTAAGCTGTCTCATCTCTCTCTCGCAATTGGATATGTTTTCTGCTGATTGTGTCCTAACTCCTAAGTGATGATAGAACATAACCACACTGTGTCATATAACATATTAAATTGATGTCACAGCCAAAATAGAAACATTAACAACAAAAAGTAAAAGAACAAGTATTAATTAGAAAAAAATCCAGTATAAGCAACAACATAAGATATATCAAAACAAAAGTCATAGAGCAAGAACACTACGGAGTATCAAACAAAACCAATTCTCTTTTTCACTTGAAGCACTTGGCGTCCAAGAGAGCTTCACCTTCAAATGGCTCTGCGTCTTCAATCATCTGGCTAACACGCTCCTTCTGAGCTTCGTCAGAGATGTCAACCTTAGTCCACTCGTACAGCTCCATGTCATACACCTCGTCCATTACGAACTTGGGGATCTCAGGTCCACGGAACAACCACAAACCCTTCACCTTGAAGGGACCCTCTGACCCGCAGATCAGCATCTTTCCAAAGGCGTATTTACGTGCCAAGTCCATGCGCTGAAGGAACCCTCCTACCTTGTTGAGGGTGACAAACGACACCATGTTCTCGTCGTTGTACTTGTAGTCACAGAACCATAGTGAGTATCCCTCTGGGTCATACATGTCCCAGAACCCTGCATTGGCCAACAACGATATTTTAACATGGTGATGTGCTTCATATTGATAATTGTAAGACTAGGTAAAGAGAATGATATCACCACATACCTTTAATAGCAACCTCACGGAAGTTAGATTTGGTGTTGGAGTAAAGCCTCTTCCACTCATCGAGAACCATTGGGCTTGGTGGTAGCAAGTCAAGAGGGTTCTTTGCCTTGGGCTTTGGCGCCTCTTCCTCTTCGACAGGCTTAGGTGCCTCAGCTGCAGGGGCGGCTTCCTTTTTCTTAGGCTGTTCCTTGGGCTTGGCAGGCTGCCCGGCTTTCTTGATAGGAGGAACAGATTCAGTCTGTTTAACATCACCGACCACCTTCTTGAAGTTTGGTTGGTTGATCAAGGTCCAGAAGTATCTCTCAACGTGAGGGTATGCAGAAGTGAAGCTCTTGGTCATGACAGTTGAAAACCCGAGGTTCAAGTTGCAGACGGTGATGATATCAGCGAGGGTAACAGAGTGTCCAACAAGGTAAGTGTTGGAGGTGAGATGGGTGTTCAGAGCCTCAAGTCCTCTTTTCAACGCAGAGATAGCAGCTTCCTCACTCTTCATTCATAAAAACAATCAGAGATGAGAAAAAAATCAGGTGATTTAGTGGAAAGGTAGATGTGATCAAAGAGGCAACGAAAAGTAAGAAGAAAAGCTTACAGGAACACTGTATGGCATAAAGCCCATTCTTGGGACGAACCAGTTGAAGATGTTTCCATAAATCTCCATTGTGGAGAAATCGATCCATTGATCAACATGTGCCTGCAAAGTAAAAAAAAACATGTAGATAAACATCGAGAATACAAAACGAATAGACAGAGTGCAATACGATTAGAGAAGCTCTGGGGAACTTACAGATTCGATCAGGGAGGAGCCGTTCAAGGAGTTGTCACCGTTCAATCTGCTTACTGCAAAATGTGATATAAAAAAAAACATCCATTAATACCCAAATGACAAATGAGCAAGTAAAGCAGAGACATGATCGAGAGGAGAAAGATATGTTACCATAACGGGCAATGGCATTGCTCTCAAAGATAGGACCCTCAGGAGTCTCAAGTACAGGAATCTAGCAAAGAAACAAAAAATAGCTAAGGCTTAGCTTAAGCAAGACTCAAGGCATTAAAACAGCATAGTTAGGTAATTAAAAAAAAAAAAGAAAACCTTTCCCAAAGGGTTCATCTTGAGGAACTCGGGGGTTTTGTTGGTGACGCCCATCTCAAAGCCAGAAGGCATATCGATCTTGACACCAGTGAACTCTGCGGCAATGAATGCCTTGTCAGAGTTTTTGTTTCCCTTGTACGAGTACATCACCTGTTTAACACATAAATAGAGTCAGAATAATTGACTTTCTAATGCCCTCTCCCTCTCTCTACATATCCAATCAATCGAGGTAACAGAGATTTTATCAAGCCTATATGTTCAGATTAAATCGATCGATTATAATAACTAGACGAGTGAGCTAAGATCGTAACATAGTAAGCTGAGAAACGAGAAGAGAGAAACTCACCAAAGCCATTGCTCAGACTCGGAGATATATATACCAGCTAGCTTTGGTGCTTCTGATAATCGGATCTGGTTCCAACGGAAAAAAAAAAGATAGAAGTAGTGAGAGCTTGCGATTTGATACGATCGTAGCGATGAATAAAAAGCTAAGCTGGAGAATACGAGTTTGTTCGATCGATAGATGTGCTTACCAGGTGTGCGTGTTTCCGTGGGAGGGAGCTAATGAGTGAGGCGGAGATAGATAGGATGGTATAAAAACGTACTAGGGTTTTTATAAAATGTATCTGGTCTCTAGTCTCTAGCCTCTAGGCGGAGAACAGCCGCTGGTTCTGAGTCGGTTCGTTTCGGTTTAGTTCTGTTTTTTTTTTTTGTTTAATTTTCTTGGTGAAACATTCAACGTATAGTTGGAAAATTCGTTATCAAGAGCCGCCCGCCATTGGTCAATGATTTAATTAGAGGTTTATTAATTTTCCACACAAGACAAATTGTCTTGTGTTATAAACGTGAAAAATGGAATGTCAACAAAGGAAGCACCGATCATTGAAAATGATCGTGTGAAGTAAATTATGTGGAGCCCACTGCCACTATGTACACACAGTAACTTTCTCTTTTTACTTCTATATAAACGATTGTTTCGATCGATTGTAATGCGCATTTTTACACCATTCTCTTCTTCCTCATATAACTTACTCTCTCTCTCGTTATTATACTTATATCAGTGTTCTTTTATTTCTGCGGGTATAAAATTTCACTCTTATTTAAATTTTTCGATACTATAAAATTGTAAGTTATTTTATAACACGTTATCAGCACGATCACTCTGCAATTCGGTAAAGTTTATATGTATCATATTTACCCTGCTATAATGGCCGGTATACCGCCTATATTATTGTTTATTATTTTATAGTGTTTGTTTTAATTCACTATTATTTATCTATATTAATGCGGGCGGTATGTCGCCTCGTTAATAAACCTTGATTGTTAATTACACCATTATCATTTGGCTTGGCTGTGCCGCCGCAAAATTTATTCAATATTAAAATATAAATTAATCTATCACCATAATACGATTAATATTTATTTGTGTATTATATTAATTTTATTATACAAATGTTTGCTCACCTATAAAAAAAAAAAAAATATATATATATATATATAGTGAAATTTACTAAAATTGATTGACTGATTATTACGATATTTTCAAACTGTTTTTCGATTTAACGATTCAACCCCAACGGTCACAAAGAAAAAAATTCAAAAATTTTACCTTTTTACAACGGCTATGAACAGTATTTTTACATCTATAAATACATTCATACTTCACTCATTTTCTTCATCCAAACATTTCATTATCTCTCAAATATTTTCAAATCGCTCTCCTCCGGTTTTTCATTCCAAGAAAGATGATTCGCGCGTTTTTGATTTTAGTTGCAATTCTAATTTGTGTATCTATTTACGGTTTATTCGTTGGAGAATTTGCTCCGGGGGAATTTACGATGAATATCGGTTTACTTTTCTATACATTATTTCTATTTGTAATTGCTTGCATGATTAATGTAAACGGTTCATTTTAAATATTATAAAATTCTAATAAAATTTACTATTTTGTGTCTTGGAAATTCAGAAATGGCAAATATTGAAAAACTCCAGTTTCCGGCTTTGGAAATAACTGGGGCAAATTACACGGCATGGATAACTAATATGGAGCTTCATCTAGACTCAGAGAAAATACTCGAGACAATAAAAGAAGGGAATAAATCAGCTTCTCACGAAAGATCTAGGGCCGTAATATTTCTGAGAAAACACCTAGATGAAAATCTTACGCATGACTATGCGAGGGTAAAAGATCCTCTAGATCTTTGGAAAGCCCTAAAGGAGAGGTTTGATAACCAGAAGAAAATAACTCTTCCCCATGCACTCGATGAGTGGGCGAACCTACGATTTCAAGATTTTGAAAAGGTGGAAACGTACAATTCCGCTATATTAAGGATAGCGGCGCAATTAGAATATTGCGGTAAGCCCGTAACGGAAGCAGAAATGCTTGAGAAGACTTACCAAACGTTCCACAAAAACCATTATGTTCTACAAGAACAATACAGAAACCGTGGATACACGAGGTTCTCTGAACTCGCTGTAGCGCTCATGATAGCGGAGAAAAATAATGAACTCCTTATCAAAAATCACAATACCCGACCCACGGGAACCAAAGCATTTCCTGAGGTGAATGCGACGGATGTAAAAAATCCGGAAAGAGGAAATTTTTCCTATCGTGGTCGTGGTCGTGGTCGTGGTCACGGTCGTGGTCGTGGCCATCGATTTAATCGTGGTAATGAAAGGAGTTACAACCCAAGAGGAAGGGGATCCAACACATGGAATCGATCCAATCGTGGAAAAGGGAATGAAGCCCAAGAAAACCCTACTCGTAAAAACGAGAACGTCTGTTACAGATGTGGATCGAAGGGGCATTGGTCTCAAGTATGCCGAACTCCTCAGCATCTATGTAAGTTGTACCAAGAAACCATCAAAGGCAAAGCAAAGGAAGTTAATCTCAATGAGCACTTCGAGGGTACAACATCTACATACCTTGAGTCTTCTGACTTTATGGACGATGTCAACGAGGCCACTCATCAAGATAATTAAAATGCTTATAGTAATCAAGCCCAATAATGCCAGTGATGTCATAAATTATTATTACTATTATGTATTTTCAGTTCTAGAATAAAATTGTTTTTCGAAACAACTAATGTATAATTATAGTCTAATGTATAAGTGTGTGTGCTTATAATCAATGTATAATTATATAATGTTTACTTATGAAAATTTATTTTCTTTATTAATATTAATTGTGTGTTACAGAAATGGATAATGGAACAACAACTAAGCAAATTGGCAGAGAAGTTTGCATTCCAGATAGTGGTACAACACATACTATTCTGAAAGATAAGAGATATTTCTCTAACTTAAAATCAGCAAAAATGACTGTAAACACAATATCAGGTCCTACGGATTTGATCGAGGGAATTGGCAAAGCAAACTTTATGTTGCCTAATGGAACAAAGTTTTCCATAAACAATGCCTTGTATTCTCCAAATTCAAAGAGAAATTTGTTGAGTTTCAAAGATATATACCTTCAAGGATATGAAACTCAGTCTGCAACTGAGAATGGAAAGAAGTATATGTATATAACTTCTGAAAAATCAGGCAAAAATCTTGTACTGGAAAAGTTTCCAAAACTTCCTTCTGGATTACATCAGACTTATATTAATGCGATAGAATCAAACCTTGTGGTCAAAAGAAATCCAGAAGATATTACATTATGGCATGACCGTCTTGGTCATCCAGGCACTACAATGATGCGAAAAGTCATTGAAAGTTCACATGGTCATTCAATGAAAACCCAAGATCTATATCAAAGTAATAAAATGACATGTGCTGCATGTGCTCTTGGGAAATTAATCATAAGACCATCACCAACCAAAATTGATAAAGAATCACCAAAATTCTTAGAAAGAATCCAAGGTGACATTTGTGGACCAATACATCCACCATGTGGACCATTCTACTACTTTATGGTATTAATCGATGCGTCGAGTAGATGGTCACATGTTTGCCTATTATCATCTCGAAATATGGCATTTGCGAGATTTTTAACTCAAATAATCAAATTAAGAGCTCAGTTCTCTGATCATCCAATTAAAAGAGTTAGATTAGATAATGCTGGTGAATTCACATCCCAAGCATTTAATGATTACTGTATGGTATCAGGGATTGAAGTAGAGCACTCAGTTGCTCATGTTCATACACAAAACGGTTTGGCAGAATCACTAATTAAACGATTGCAATTAATTGCAAGGCCATTGATCATGAGATCAAAACTTCCAACCTCTGTATGGGGACATGCCATTCTGCATGCAGAAGCACTCATTCGGATAAGACCCAGTGCGTACCATAGATATTCCCCATTACAGTTAGCGTTTGGTAGAGAACCAAATATTTCTCATCTAAAAGTCTTTGGTTGTGCAGTTTATATCCCAATAGCACCACCGCAACGTACAAAGATGGGACCACAAAGACGGTTAGGAATATATATTGGTTATGATTCTCCATCAATAATAAGATATCTAGAACCACAAACTGGTGATGTGTTTACGGCACGATTTGCCGATTGTCATTTCAATGAGAAAGAGTTCCCAACCCTAGGGGGAGACAATAATCAAGTAGGAAAGGAAATCAAATGGAATGTGCCATCTTTATTACACCTTGATCCTCCTACGAAACAATCAGAACTAGAAGTTCGACGTATCATGCAGTTACAAAATATAGCAAGTCAATTACCCGATGCATTTGCTGATACCAAAATGGTAACTAAATCACACATACCAGCTGCAAATACTCCTGCTCGTATTGAAATACCACAAAAATATGGAGCGGCAGTTGATACACGTGAATCAGGAACACGTTTGAAACGCGGTAGACCTATTGGTTCGAAAGATAAAGTTCCTAGGAAACGTAAGGAAGGTGAAAAGCATGATACTCCCAAAATAACAGAAAATATTTTGGAAGAAGAAAATTGTGAATCTAACGACAATAGAGAACATATTGAATCTGAAGGAAATCACGAGATTTCTATCAATTACATCCATAATGGAAAGATATGGAAACGAAATAAGATGGATGACATTGATGATGTTTTCTCATATCTCTTAGCACAAGAAATAAATGAAGAAAACGAAGATCCAGAACCAAAATCTGTATATGAATGTCAAAAGAGACATGACTGGATGAAATGGAAAGATGCAATTCAAGTCGAACTAGATTCCCTTAACAAACGAAACGTATTCGGACCTATTGTGCTCACACCCAAAGATGTGAAACCTGTTGGATACAAATGGGTGTTCGTCCGAAAACGAAATGAAAAAAATGAGATTACAAGATACAAAGCTCGTCTCGTAGCCCAAGGTTTTTCTCAAAGGCCTGGAATTGATTATGAGGAAACATATTCTCCTGTTATGGATGCAATCACTTTTAGATTCCTGATGAGTCTAGCAGCTGATAAAAATCTCGAGATGCGTCTCATGGATGTGGTTACGGCATATTTATATGGATCATTAGATACTGATATCTACATGAGAATCCCAGATGGATTTAAAATTCCAGAAATCTTAAGTTCCAAACCTAAAGAGTTATGTGCAATAAAATTGCAAAGATCATTATATGGCTTAAAGCAATCAGGACGTATGTGGTACAATCGTCTAAGTGAGCATTTAACAAAAGAAGGATACACAAATGATCCTATATGTCCTTGTGTTTTCATAAAGAAAACTACAACCGGATTTGTGATAATCGCGGTGTACGTTGATGATCTTAATATTATCGGAACTCAAGAAGAAATACAAAAGGCATCAGATTATTTAAAAGGAGAATTTGAGATGAAAGATCTCGGACAGACAAAATATTGTCTAGGCTTACAGATTGAGCATTCTCAAAAGGGTATATTTCTACATCAATCTACATATACCAAAAGAGTATTGAAACGCTTTAACATGGATAAAGCAACTCCTCTTAGCACCCCGATGGTAGTTAGATCACTTAATGTTGAAAATGATCCATTCCGACCATCCGAAGAAAATGAAGAAATACTTGGTCCCGAAGTTCCATATCTAAGTGCAATTGGAGCTCTTATGTATCTTGCAAATTGTACTCGACCAGATATATCTTTTGCCATCAATCTTTTAGCAAGATTCAGTTCATCCCCCACACGAAGACATTGGAATGGAATTAAACATGTCTTTCGTTATCTTCAAGGGACCATTGATTTAGGTCTATTTTACCCTAAAAATTCAAAGGGTCAAATGATTGGTTTTGCAGATGCAGGTTATTTGTCAGATCCACACAAAGCTAGATCACAAACGGGATACGTTTTTACTATTGGAGGCACTGCCATATCTTGGCGTTCTCAAAAGCAGACACTCGTGGCTACTTCTTCAAATCATGCTGAGATCATCGCACTCCATGAAGCAAGTCGAGAATGTGTATGGCTAAGATCAATAAGCCGACATATCTGTTCAAGCAGTGGAATTGACGAAAATACGGAGCCAACTATTCTATATGAAGATAATGCGGCATGTGTTGCTCAAACAAAGGAAGGATATATCAAAAGCGATAGAACGAAGCATATTCATCCGAAGTTCTTCTCATACACTCAAGAGCTCGAGAAGAAGAAAGAGATTGAAGTAAGATATGTTCGATCAAGCGACAATGCAGCTGACCTCTTCACTAAATCACTTCCTACCTCGGTATTCAGAAAACATGTTCATAACATTGGAATGCGTCATCGGAATGATCTATGACTGCTCATCCGAGGGGGAGCTTACGTGGTTGTACTCTTTTTACCTTACTATGGTTTTTTCCATTGGGTTTTCCTGGAAAGGTTTTTAACGAGGCAACAAAAACGTTAAGCAAGAAGAGATAGTGACACTGGTCTCCAAGGGGGAGTGTTATAAACGTGAAAAATGGAATGTCAACAAAGGAAGCACCGATCATTGAAAATGATCGTGTGAAGTAAATTATGTGGAGCCCACTGCCACTATGCACACACAGTAACTTTCTCTTTTTACTTCTATATAAACGATTGTTTCGATCGATTGTAATGCGCACTTTTACACCATTCTCTTCTTCCTCATATAACTTACTCTCTCTCTCGTTATTATACTTATATCAGTGTTCTTTTATTTCTGCGGGTATAAAATTTCACTCTTATTTAAATTTTTCGATACTATAAAATTGTAAGTTATTTTATAACATCTTGGAATTTTTTTCTTTTTAGTTTTCGCTTAAAAGGTTTCCAACAATTATAAAAAGATGCAAGAAAGAAAAAAAATACGAACAGCCAAGCTCAATTTCGGATAACAAAATGGCCCATGTCGAAGGCCCAATCCTAAAAAAAAAGTGGCAGTCGGTAGATATTCTTCATTGACGAACAAGAGAGAGTTGGGTGAGTGAGATGAGAGAGACGGAACTGTCGAAGTTGAATGAAAACGAGTTGTAAGGAACCACTGATGAAGAAGTAGATCAACCACTGCGTGGATTCTGTCGTCGTCGAGTCTCGGTTTTTACCTCGAAACAGGGTTGTCTGTGAATTTCATTTTTTAAAAATCACAATGGAGAACCTCTTGCCGGAACCAAGCCACCCAAATGGAGCGTCTGCTTGTGAGAAAAGAAGTCAAACTAGCAAAGAGGAGAC